>NC_091225.1:527356-717356 GCF_040958095.1 Procambarus clarkii
GCGAATACCTGCACAGAGCCAGAATTTGGCTCCAAATTATGGCTCAGGCTCGAAATTGGGGTTTGGGATATTTTGAAAACTGGAGGGAGGTTTGGGACAAATGTGACCAAACGCCGCTTTCAGTACTTGGCATATGTTGGTATAAAAAAGTCGCAATTTCAAACTGCGAATACGTGCAGAGAGCCTGAATTTTGCTCCAAATAATGGCGCAGGCCTCGAAATTGGGATATTTGGGATATTTTGCAACTGCAGGGAGGATTGGGACAAATGAGACCAAACGCCGCTCTCAGTACTTTGCATATGTTGGGTATAAAAAGTCGTAATTTCAAACCGCGAATACGTGCAGAGAGCCAGAATTTGGCTCCAAAATATGGCTCAGGCCTCGAAATTGGGATATTTGGGATATTTCAAAAACTGCAGGGGAGTTTGTGCAAAATGCGACTCACTGCCGATTTCAGGACTTTGCATATGTTGTTTATAAAAAGTCGTAATATCAAACTGCGAATACGTGCATAGAGCCAGAATTTGGCTCCAAAATATGGCTCAGGCCTTGAAATTGGGATATTTGGGATATTTCAAAAACTGCAGGGGAGTTTGTGCAAAATGTGACTCACTGCCGCTTTCAGGACTTGGCATATGTTCGGTATAAAAAGTCGTAATATCAAACTGCGAATACGTGCACAAAGCCAGAATTTGGCTCCAAATTATGGCTCAGGCCTCAAAATTGGGATGTTTGGGATATTTTGAAAACTGCAGGGGACTTTGGGACAAATATGACCAAACGCCGCTTTCAGTACTTGGCATATGTTCGGTATAAAAAGTCGTAATTTCAAACTGCGAATACGTGCAGAGATCCAGAATTTGGCTCCAAAATATGGCTCAGGCCTCGAAATAGGGATGGTTGGGATATTTTGAAAACTGGAGGGTGGATTGGGACAAATGTGACCAAACGCCGCTTTCAGTACTTGGCATATGTTGGGTAAAAAAATTCGTTATTTCAAACTGCGAATAAGTGCAGAGAGCCTGAATTTGGTTCCAAAATATGGCTGAGGCCTCGATATTGGGATGTTTCGGATATTTTGAAAACTGCAATAAAGTTTAGGACAAATGTGACCAAACACCGCTTTCAGTACTTCGCATATGTTGGGTATAAAAAGTCGTAATATCAAACTGCGAATACGTGCAGAGAGCCAGAATTTGGCTCCAAAATATGGCCCAGGCCTCGATATTGAGATGTTTGGGATATTTGAAAACTGCAGGGAGGTTTGGGACAAATGTGACCAAACGCCGCTTTCAGTCCTTCGCATATGTTGGGTATAAAAAGTCGTAATTTCAAACTGCGAATACGTGCAGAGAGCCAGAACTTGGCTCCAAAATATGGCTCAGGCTTCGAAATTGGGATATTTGCGTTATTATTAGAGGGGAGTTTGGGCAAAATGTGACTCACTGCCGCTTTCAGGACTTGGCATATGTTGGGTATAAAAATTCGTAATATCAAACTCCGAGTACGTGCATAGAGCCAGAATTTGGCTTCAAAATATGGCTCAGGCCTCAAAATTGGAATGTTTGGGATATTTTGAAAACTGCAGGGAGGTTTGGGACAAATGTGACCAAACGCCGCTTTCAGAACTTCGCATATGTTGGGTATAAAAAAGTCGTAATTTCAAACTGCGAATACGTGCAGAGAGCCAGAATTTGGCTCCAAAATATGGCCCAGGCCTCGAAATTGGAATGTTTGGGATATTTTGAAAACTGCAGGGAGGTTTGGGACAAATGTGACCAAACGCCGCTTACAGTACTTGGCATATGTTGGTAAAAAAAAGTAGCAATTTCAAACTGCGAATACGTGCAGAGAGCCAGAATTTAACTCCAAAATATGGCTCAGGCCTCGAAATTGGGTTGTTTGGGATATTTTGAAAACTGCAGGGGACTTTGGGACAAATATGACCAAACGCCGCTTTCAGTACTTGGCATATGTTGGGTAAAAAAAGTTGTAATTTCAAACTGCGAATACGTGCAGAGAGCCTGAATTTTGCTCCAAAATATGGTGCAGGCCTCGAAATTGGGATATTTGGGATATTTTGCAACTGCAGGGAGGTTTGGGACAAATGAGACCAAACGCTGCTCTCAGTACATCGCATATGTTGGGAATAAAAATTCGTAATTTCAAACTGCGAATACGTGCAGAGAGCCAGAATTTGGCTCCAAAATATGGCTCAGGCCTCGAAATTGGGATATTTGGGATATTTCAAAAACTACAGGGGAGTTTGTGCAAAATGCGACTCACTGCCGCTTTCAGGACTTGGCATATGTTGCGTATAAAAAGTCGTAATATCAAACTGCGAATACGTGCATAGAGCCAGAATTTGGCTCTAAAATATGGCTCAGGCCTTGAAATTGGGGTGTTTGGGATATTTTGAAAACTGGAGGAAGGTTTGGGACAAATGTGACCCAGCGCCGCTTTCAGTACTTGGCATATGTTGGGTATAAAGATATGTAATTTCAAACTGCGAATACGTGCAGAGAGCCAGAATTTGGCTCCAAAATATAGCTCAGGCCTCGAAATTGGGATATTTGCTTTATTACTGGAGGGGAGTTTGGGCAAAATGTGACTCACTGCCGCTTTCATTACTTGGCATATGTTGGGTATAAAAAGTCGTAATATCAAACTGCGAATACGTGCATAGAGCCAGAATTTGGCTCCAAAATATGGCTCAGGCCTCGATATTGGGATGTTTGGGATATTTGAAAACTGCAGGGGGGATTGGGACAAATGTGACTAAACGCCGCTTTCAATACTTCGCATATGTTGGGTATAAAAAAGTCGTATTTTCAAACTGCGAATACGTGCAGAGAGCCAGAATTTGGTTCCAAAATATGTCTCAGGCTTTGAAATTGGGATATTTGGGATATTTCAAAAACTGCAGGGGAGTTTGTGCAAAATGTGACTCTCTGCCGGTTTTATGACTTGGCATATGTTGGGTATAAAAAGTCGTAATATCAAACTGCGAATACGTGCATAGAGCGAGAATTTGGCTCGAAAATATGGCTCAGGCCTCGAAATTGGGATGTTTGGGATATTTTGAAAACTGCAGGGTACTTTGGGACAAATATGACCAAACGCCGCTTTCAGTACTTGGCCTATGTTGGGTATAAAAAGTTGTAATTTCAAACTGCGAGTACGTGTAGACAGCCAGAATTTGGTTCCAAAATATGTCTCAGGCCTCGAAATTGGGATATTTGGGATATTTCAAAAACTGCAGGGGAGTTTGTGCAAAATGAGACTCACTGACGCTTTCAGGACTTGGCATATGTTGGGTATAAAAAATCGTAATATCAAACTGCGAATACGTGCATAGAGCCAGAATTGGGCTCCAAAATATGGCTCAGGCCTCGAAATTGGGGTGTTTGGGATATTTTGAAAACTGGAGGGAGGTTTGGGACAAATGTGACCAAACGCCGCTTTCAGTACTTGGCATATGTTGGTATAAAAAAGTCGCAATTTCAAACTGCGAATACGTGAAAAGAGCCAAAATTTGGCTCCATAATATGGCTCAGGCCTCGAAATTGGGATATTTGGGATATTTTGAAAACTGCAGGGGAGTTTGTGCAAAATGTGACTCACTGCCGCTTTCAGGACTTGGCATATGTTGGGTATAAAAGTTGGTAATTTCGAACTGCGAATACGTGCAGAGAGTCAGAATTTGACTCCAAAATATGGCCCAGGCCTTGATATTGAGATGTTTGGGATATTTTGAAAACTGCAGGGGGGATTAGGACAAATGTGACTAAACGCCGCTTTCAGTACTTCGCATATGTTGGGTATAAAAAGTCGTAATATCAAACTGCGAATACGTGCAGAGAGCCAGAATTTGGCTCCAAAATATGGCCCAGGCCTTGATATTGAGATGTTTGGGATATTTGAAAACTGCATTGAGGTTTGGGACAAATGTGACCAAATGCCGCTTTCAGTACTTGCCCTATGTAGGGTATAAAAATTTGTAATTTCAAACTGCGAATACGTGCAGATAGCATGAATTTTGCTCCAAAATATGGCTCAGGCCTCAAAATTGGGATATTTTGAAAACTGCAGGGAGGTTTGGGACAAATGTGACCAAAAGCCGCTTTCAGTACTTGGAATATGTTGGGTATAAAAAGATGTAATTTCTAACTGCGAATACGTGCAGAGAGCTAGAACTTGGCTCCAAAATATGGCTCAGGCCTCGAAATTGGGATATTTGCGTTATTTTGACATTTGGAGGGGAGTTTGGGCAAAATGTGACTCACTGCCGCTTTCAGTACTTGGCATATATTCGGTATAAAAAAGTCGCAATTTCAAACTGCGAATACGTGCAGAGATGCTGAATTTGGCTCCAAAATATGGCTCAGGCCAAGAAATTAGGATATTTCGGATATTTCGAAAACTGCAGGGGAGTTTGTGCAAAATGTGACTCACTGCTGCTTTCAGGACTTGGCATATGTTGGGTATAAAGATTCGTACTATCAAACTGCGAATACGTGCAGATAGCCAAAATTTGGCTCCATAATATGGCTAAGGCCTCGAAATTGGGATATTTAAGATATTGTGAAAACTGAAGGGGAGTTTGTGCAAAATTTGACTCACTGCCGCTTTGAGGACTTGGCATATGTTGGGTATAAAATTCGTAATTTCAAACTGGGAATACGTGCAGAGAGCTAGAATTTGGCTCCAAAATATGGCTCATGCTTCGAAATTAAGATATTTGGGATATTTCGAAAACTGCAGGGGAGTTTGTGCAAAATGTGACTCACTGCCGCTTTCAGGACTTGGCATATGTTGGGTATAATAAGTTGTAATTTCAAACTGCGAATACGTGCAGAGAGCCAGAATTTGGTTCCAAAATATGGCTCAGGCCACGATATTAGGATGTTTGGGATATTTTGAAAACTGCAGGGGGGATTGGGACAAATGTGACTAAACGCCGCTTTCAGTACTTCGCATATGTTGGGTATAAAAGGTGTTAATTTTAAACTGCGAATACGTTCAGAGAGCCAGAAATTGGCTCCAAAATATGGCTCAGGACTCGAAATTGGGATGTTTGCGATATTTTGAAAACTGCAGGAAAGTTTGGGTCAAATGTGACCAAACGCCGCTGACAGTACTTCGCATATGTTGGGAATAAAAAAGTCGTAATTCCAAACTGCAAATACGTGCAGAGAGCCAGAATTTGGCTGCAAATTATGGCTCAGGCTTCGAAATTGGGATGTTTGGGATATTTCGAAAACTACAGGGGAGTTTGTTCAAAATGTGACTCACTGCCGCTTTCAGGACTTGGCATATGTTGGGTATAAAAAGTCGTAATATCAAACTGTGAATACGTGCAGAGAGCCAGAATTTGGCTCCAAAATATGGCTCAGACCTCGAAATTGGGTTATTTGGGATATTTTGAAAACTGCAGGGAGGTTTGAGACAAATATGACCAAACGCCGCATTCAGTTCTTGGAATATGTTGGGTATAAAAAAGTCGCAATTTCAAACTGCGAATACGTGCAGAGAACCAGAATTTGGCTCCAAAATATGGCTCAGGCCTCGAAATTGGGATATTTGGGATATTTTGAAAACTGCAGGGGAGTTTGTTCAAAATGCGACTCACTGCCGCTTTCAGGACTTGGCATATGTTGCGTATAAAAATTCGTAATATCAAACTGCGAATACGTGCATAGAGCCAGAATTTGACTCCAAAATATGGCTCAGGCCTCGAAATTGGGATGTTTGGGATATTTTGAAAACTGCAGGGGACTTTGGGACAAATATGACCAAACGCCGCTTTCATTACTTGGCATATGTTGGGTATAAAAAGTCGTAGTTTTCAAACTGCGAATACGTGCAGATAGCATGAATTTTCCTCCAAAATATGGCTCAGGCCTCGATATTTGGATGTTTGGGATATTTTGAAAACTGCAGGGGGGATTAGGACAAATGTGACTAAACGCCGCTTTCAGTACTTCGCATATGTTGGGTATAAAAAGTCGTATTATCAAACTGCGAATACGTGCAGAGAGCCAGAATTTGGCTCCAAAATATGGCTCAGGCCTCAAAATTGGGATATTTGGGATATTTTGAAAACTGCAGGGAGGTTTGGGACAAATGTGACCAAACACCGCTTTCAGTACTTGGCATATGTTGGGTATAAAAAGTCGTAACTTATAACTGCGAATACGTGCAGAGAGCCAGAATTTGGATCCAAAATATGGCTCAGGCCTCGAAATTGGGATGTTTGGGATATTTCGAAAACTGCAGGGGAGTTTGTGCAAAATGTAACTCACTGCAGCTTTCAGTACTTGGCATATGTTGGGTATAAAATTCGTAATATCAAACTGCGAATACGTGCAGAGAGCCAGAATTTGGGTCCAAAATATGGCTCAGGCCTCGAAATTGGGATGTTTGGGATATTTCGAAAACTACAGGGGAGTTTGTTCAAAATGTGACTCACTGCCGCTTTCTGGACTTGGCATATGTTGGGTATAAAAAGTCGTAATATCAAACTGCGAATACGTGCAGAGAGCCAGAATTTGGCTCCAAAATATGGCTCAGACCTCGAAATTGAGTTATTTGGGATATTTTGAAAACTGCAGGGAGGTTTGAGACCAATATGACCAAACGCTGCATTCATTTCTTGGCATATGTTGGGTATAAAAAGTCGTAATATCAAAATGCGAATACGTGCAGAGAGCCAGAATTTGGCTCCAAAATATGGCCCAGGCCTTGATATTCAGATGTTTGGGATATTTTGAAAACTGCATTGAGGTTTGGGACAAATGTGACCAAATGCCGCTTTCAGTACTTGCCCTATGTTGGGTATAAAAAGTTGTAATTTCAAACTGCGAATACGTGCAGATAGCATGAATTTTGCTCCAAAATATGGCTCAGGCCTCAAAATTGGGATATTTGGGATATTTTGAAAACTGCAGGGAGGTTTGGGACAAATGTGACCAAAAGCCGCTATCAGTACTTGGAATATGTTGGGTATAAAAAGATGTAATTTCTAACTGCGAATACGTGCAGAGAGCTAGAACTTGGCTCCAAAATATGGCTCAGGCCTCGAAATTGGGATATTTGCGTTATTTTGAAATTTGGAGGGGAGTTTGGGCAAAATGTGACTCACTGCCGCTTTCAGTACTTGGCATATATTCGGCATAAAAATTCGCAATTTCAAACTGCGAATACGTGCAGAGATCCAGAATTTGGCTCCAAAATATTGCTCAGGCCTCGAAATTGGGATGTTTAGGATATTTTGAAAACTGCAGAGGAGTTTGTGCAAAATGTGACTCACTGCCGCTTTCAGTACTTGGAATATGTTGGGTATAAAAAAGTCGCACTTTCAAACTGCGAATACGTGCAGAGATCCAGAATTTGGCTCCAAAATATGGCTCAGGCCTCGAAATAGAGATATTTCGGATATTTCGAAAACTGCTGGGGAGTTTGTGCAAAATGTGACTCACTGCCGCTTTCAGGACTTGTCATATGTTGGGTATAAAAATTCATAATATCAAACTGCGAATACGTGCATAGAGCCAGAATTTGGCTCCAAATTATGGCTCAGGCCTCGAAATTGGGATGTTTGGGATATTTTGAAAACTGCAGGGATGTTTGGGACAAATGTGACCAAACGCCGCTTTCAGTGCTTGGCATATGTTGGGTGTAAAAAGATGTAATTTCTAACTGCGAATACGTGCAGAGAGCCAGAATTTGGCTCCAAAATATGGCTCAGGCCTCAAAATTGTGATATTTGGGATATTTCGAAAACTGCAGGAGAGTTTGTACAAAATGTGACTCACTGCCGCTTTGAGGACTTGGCATATGTTGGGTATAAAAAGTCGTAATATCAAACTGCGAACACGTGCATAGAGCCAGAATTTGGCTCCAAATTATGGCTCAGGCCTCGAAATTGGGATGTTTGGGATATTTTGAAAACTGCAGGGTGATTTGAGACAAATGTGACTAAACGCGGCTTTCAGTACTTGGCATATGTTGGTATAAAAAAGTCTCAATTTCAAACTGCGAATACGTGCAGAGAGCCACAATTTGGCTCCATAATAGGGCTCAGGCCTTGAAATTGGGATATTTGGGATATTTTGAAAACTGCAGGGGAGATTGTGCAAAATGTGACTCACTGCCGCCTTCAGGACTTGGCATATGTTGGGTATAAAAAGTCGTAATATTAAACTGCGAATACGTGCATAAAGCAAGAATTTGGCTCCAAAATATGGCACAGGCCTAAAAATTGGGATTTTTGGAATATTTTGAAAAACTGGAGGGAGGTTGGGACAAATGTGACCAAACACCGCTTTCAGTACTTGGCATATGTTGGGTATAAAAAGTTGTAACTTATAACTGCGAATACGTGCAGAGAGCCAGAATTTGGATCCAAAATATGGCTCAGGCCTCGAAATTGGGATATTTGGGATATTTTTAAAACTGCAGGGGAGTTTGTGCAAAATGTAACTCACTGCAGCTTTCAGTACTTGGCATATGTTGGGTATAAAATTCGTAATATCAAACTGCGAATACGTGCAGAGAGCCAGAATTTGGCTCCAAAATATGGCTCAGGCCTCGAAATAGAGATATTTCGACAACTGCTGGGGAGTTTGTGCAAAATGTGACTCACTGCCGCTTTCAGTACTTGGCATATGTTGGGTATAAAAAGTTGTAACTTATAACTGCGAATACGTGCAGAGAGCCAGAATTTGGCTCCAAAATATGGCTCAGGCCTCGAAATTGGGATGTTTAGGATATTTTGAAAACTGCAGGGGAGTTTGTGCAAAATGTGACTCACTGCCGCTTTCAGTACTTGGAATATGTTGGGTATAAAAAAGTCGCACTTTCAAACTGCGAATACGTGCAGAGATCCAGAATTTGGCTCCAAAATATGGCTCAGGCCTCGAAATAGAGATATTTCGACAACTGCTGGGGAGTTTGTGCAAAATGTGACTAACTGCCGCTTTCAGGACTTGTCATATGTTGGGTATAAAAATTCATAATATCAAACTGCGAATACGTGCATAGAGCCAGAATTTGGCTCCAAATTATGGCTCAGGCCTCGAAATTGGGAAGTTTGGGATATTTTGAAAACTGCAGGTAGGTTTGGGACAAATGTGACCTAACGCTGATTTCAGTACTTGGCATATGTTGGGTATAAAAAGTCGTAATATCATACTGCGAATGCGTGCAGAGAGCTAGAATTTGTCTCCAAAATATGGCTCAGGCCTCGAAATTGAGATATTTGGGATATTTGAAAACTGCAGGGAGGTTTGGGACAAATGTGACCAAACGCCGCTTTCAGTACTGGGCATATGTTGGGTATAAAATAAGTCGCAATTTCAAACTGCGAATACGTGCAGAGAGCCAGAATTTGGCACCAAAATATGGCTCAGGCCTCGAAATTGGGATATTTGGAATATTTCGAAAACTGCAGGGGAGTTTGTGCAAAATGTGACTCACTGCTGCTTTCAGGACTTTGCATATGTTGGGTATAAAAAGTCGAAATATCAAACTGCGAATACGTTCATAGAGCTTGAATTTGGCTCTAAAATATATCTTAGGCCTCGAAATTGGGATATTTGGGATATTTTGAAAACTGCAGGGAGGTTTGGGACAAATGTGACCAAACGCCGCTTTCAGTAGTTGGCATATGTTGGGTATAATAAGTTGTAATTAACAAACTGCGAATACGTGCAGAGAGCCAAAATTTGGTTCCAAAATATGGCTCAGGCCTCGATATTGGGATGTTTTGATATTTTGAAAACTGCAGGGGGGATTGGGACAAATCTGACTAAACGCCGCTTTCAGTACTTGGCATAGTTGGGTATAAAAAGACGTAATTTCGAACTGCGAATACGTGCAGAGAGCCAGAATTTGGCTCCAAAATATGGCTCAGACCTCCAAATTGGGATATTTAGGATATTTTGAAAACTGCAGGGATGTTTGGGACAAATGTGACCAAACACCGCTTTCAGTACTTGGCATATGTTGGGTATAAAAAGTAGTAATTTCTAACTGCGAATACGTGCAGCGAGCCAGAATTTGGCTTTCAGTACTTTGCATATGTTGGGTATAAAAAAGTAGTAATTTCAAACTGCGAATACGTTCAGAGGGCCAGAATTTGAGCTCCAAAATATGGCTCAGGCCTCGAAATTGGGATGTTTGGGATATTTTGAAAACTGTAGGGGGGATTGGGACAAATGTGACCAAACGCCGCTTTCAGTACTTGGCATATGTTCCGTATAAAAAGTCGCAATTTCAAACAGCGAATACGTGCAGAGAGCCAGAATTTGGCTCCAAAATATGGCTCAGGCCTCGAAATTGGGATGTTTGGGATATTTTGACAACTGCAGGGGGATTGGGACAAATCTGACCAAACGCCGCTTTCAGTACTTTGCATATGTTGGGTATAAAAAAGTAGTAATTTCAAACTGCAAATACGTGCCTAGGGCCAGAATTTGGCTCCAAAATATGGCTCAGGCCTCGAAATTGGGATGTTTGGGATATTTTGAACACTGCAGGGAGGTTTGGGACAAATGTGACCAAACGCCGCTTTCAGTACTTCGCATATGTTGGGTATAAAAAAGTAGTAATTTCAAACTGCGAATACGTGCAGAGAGCCAGAATTTGGCTCCAAAATATGGCTCAGGCCTCGAAATTGGGATGTTTGGGATATTTTGAAGACTGCAGGGAGGTTTGGGACAAATGTGGCCAACGCCGCTTTCAAAACTTGGCATTTGTTGGGTATAGAAAAGTCATAATATCAAACTGCGAATACGTGCAGAGAGCCAGAATTTGGCTCCAAAATATGGCTCAGGCCTAGAAATTTGGGTATTTGGGATATTTTGAAACCTGCAGGGGAGTTTGTGCAAAATGTGACTCACTGCAGCTTTCAGTACTCGGCATATGTTGGGTATAAAAATTCGCAATTTCAAACTGCCAATACGTGCTGAGAGCCAGAATTTGACTCCAAAATATGGCTCAGGCCTCGAAATTGGGATATTTGGGATATTTTGAAAACTGCAGGGGAGTTTGTGCAAAATGTTACTCACTGCCGCTTTCAGTACTTGGCATTTGTTGGGTATAAAAAGTCGTAATTTCAAACTGCAGATACGTGCAGAGAGCCGGAATTTGGCTCCAAAATATGGCTCAGGCCTCGAAATTGGGATATTTGGGATATTTGGGTAACTAAAGGGGGGTTTGGGACAAATGTGACCAAATGCCGCTTTTGGTACTTCGCATATGTTGGGTATAAAAAGTCATAATTTCAAACTGCGAATACATGCAGAGAGCCTGAATTTGACTCCAAAATATGGCACAGGCCTAGAAATTGGGATATTTCGAAAACTGCAGGGGAGTTTGTGCAAAATGTGACTCACTGCCGCTCTCAGGACTTGGCATATGTTGGGTATAAAAAGTCGTTATTTCAAGCTGCGAATACGTGCAGAGAGGCTAAATTAGGCTCTAAAATGTGGCTCAGGCCTCGAAATTGGGATGTTTGGGATATTTTGAAAACTGCAGGGAAGTTTGGGACATATGTGACCAAATGCCGCGTTCAGTACTTGGCATATGTTTGGGATAAAAAGTTGTAATTTCAAACTGTGAATACGTGCAGAGAGCCAGAATTTGGCTCCAAAATATGGCTCAGGCCTCGAAATTGGATATTTTGAAAACTGCAGGGGAGTTTGTGCAAAATGTGACTCACTGCCGCTTTCAGTACTTGGCATATGTTCGGTATAAAATTCGTAATTTCAAACTGAGAATACGTGCAGAGAGCCTGAATTTGGCTCCAAAATATGGCTCAGGCCTCGATATTGGAATGTTTGGGATATTTTGAAAACTGCAGGGAGGTTTGGGACAAATGTGACCAAACGCCGCTTTCAGTATTTGGCATATGTTGTGTTTAAAAAAGTCGCAATTTCAAACTGCGAATACGTGTAGAGAGCCAGAATTCGGCTCCAAAATATGGCTCAGGCCTCGAAATTGGGATATTTGGGATATTTCGAAAACTGCAGGGGAGTTTGTACGAAATATGACTCATTGCCGCTCTCAGGACAAGGCATATGTTGGGTATAAAGGTCGTAATTTGAAACTGCGAATACGTGCATAGAGCCAGAATTTGGCTCCAAAATATGGCTCAGGCCTCGAAATTGGGATGTTTGGGATATTTTGAAAACTGCAGGGGGGATTGGGACATATGTGACCAAACGCCGCTTTCAGTACTTGGCATATGTTCCGTATAAAAAGTCGCAATTTCAAACAGCGAATACGTGCAGAGAGCCAGAATTCGGCTCCAAAATATGGCTCAGGCCTCGAAATTGGGATGTTTGGGATATTTTGAAAACTGCAGAGGGGTTTGGGACAAATATGACCAAACGCCGCTTTCAGTACTTGGCATATGTTGGGTATAAAAATTCGTAATATTAAACTGCGAAAACGTGCAGAGAGCCAAAATTTGGCTCCAAAATATATTTCAGGCCTCGATATTAAGATGGTTGGGATATTTTGTAAACTGCAGGGAGGTTTGGGACAAATGTGACCAAACGCTGCTTTCAGTACTTCGCATATGTTTGGTATAAAAAATTATAATTTCAAACTGCGAATACGTGCAGAGAGCATGAATTTGGCTCCAAAATATGGCTCAGGCCTCGAAATTGGGATGTTTGGGATATTTTGACAACTGCAGGGGAGTTTATGCAAAATGTGACTCACTGCCGCTTTCAGGACTTGGCATATGTTGGGTATAAATAAGTCGTAATTTCAAACTGCGAATACGTTCAGAGGGCCAGAATTTGGCTCCAAAATATGGCTCAGGCCTCGAAATTGGGATGTTTGGGATATTTTGAAGACTGCAGGGAGGTTTGGGACAAATGTGGCCAAACTCCACTTTCAGAACTTGGCATTTGTTGGGTAAAAAAAAGTCATAATATCAAACTGCGAATGCGTGCAGAGAGCCAGAATTTGGCTCCAAAATATGGTTCAGGCCTCGAAATATGGGTATTTGGGATATTTTGAAAACTGCAGGGGAGTTTGTGGAAAATGTGACTCACTGCCGCTTTCAATACTTGGCATTGGTTGGGTATAAAAAGTCGTAATTTCAAACTGAGAATACGTGCAGAGAGCCTGAATTTGGCTCCAAAATATGGCTCAGGCCTCGATATTGGAATGTTTGGGATATTTTGAAAACTGCAGGGAGGTTTGGGACAAACGCCACTTTCAGTACTTTGCATATGTTGGGTATAAAAAAGTAGTAATTTCAAACTGCGAATACGTTCAGAGGGCCAGAATTTGGCTCCAAAATATGGCTCAGGCCTCGAAATTGGGATGTTTGGGATATTTTGAAAACATCAGGGGTGTTTGGGACAAATGTGACCAAATGCCGCTTTCGGTACTTCTCATATGTTAGGTATAAAAAGTCGTAATTTCAAACTGCGAATACGTGCAGAGAGCCAGAATTTGGCTTCAAAAAATGGCTCAGGCCTCGAAATTGGGGTGTTTGGGATATTTTGAAAAATGCAGGGGGATTGGGACATATGTGACCAAACGCCGCATTCAGGACTTGGCATATGTTGGGTATAAAAAGTTGTAATTTAAAACTGCGAATACGTGCAGAGAGCCAGAATTTGGCTCCAAAATATGGATCAGGCCTCGAAATGGGGATATTTGGGATATTTTGAAAACTGCAGGGGAGTTTGTGCAAAATGTGACTCACTGCTGCTTTCAGTACTTATCATATGTTCCGTATAAAAAGTCGCAATTTCAAACAGCGAATACGTGCAGAGAGCCAGAATTCGGCTCCAAAATATGGCTCAGGCCTCGAAATTGGGATGTTTGGGATATTTTGAAAACTGCAGTGGGGGGTTTGGGACAAATATGACCAAACGCCGCTTTCAGTACTTGGCATATGTTGGGTATAAAAAGTCGTAATATTAAACTGCGAAAACGTGCAGAGAGCCAAAATTTGGCTCCAAAATATATTTCAGGCCTCGATATTAAGATGGTTGGGATATTTTGTAAACTGCAGGGAGGTTTGGGACAAATGTGACCAAACGCTGCTCTCAGTACTTCGCATATGTTGGGTATAAAAAATTGTAATTTCAAACTGCGAATACGTGCAGAGAGCCAGAATTTGGCTCCAAAATATGGCTCAGGCCTCGAAATTGGGATGTTTGGGATATTTTGACAACTGCAGGGGAGTTTATGCAAAATGTGACTCACTGCCGCTTTCAGGACTTGGCATATGTTGGGTATAAAAAAGTCGTAATTTCAAACTGCGAATACGTTCAGAGGGCCAGAATTTGGCTCCAGAATATGGCTCAGGCCTCGAAATTGGGATGTTTGGGATATTTTGAAGACTGCAGGGAGGTTTGGGACCAATGGGGCCAAACTCCGCTTTCAGAACTTGGCATTTGTTGGGTAAAAAAAAGTCATAATATCAAACTGCGAATGCGTGCAGAGAGCCAGAATTTGGCTCCAAAATATGGCTCAGGCCTCGAAATATGGGTATTTGGGATATTTTGAAACATGCAGGGGAGTTTGTGCAAAATGTGACTCACTGCTGCTTTCAGTTCTTGGCATATGTTGGGTATAAAAATTCGCAATTTCAAACTGCCAATACGTGCTGAGAGCCAGAATTTGGCTCCAAAATATGGCTCAGGCCTCGAAATTGGGATATTTGGGATATTTTGAAAACTGCAGGGGAGTTTGTGCAAAATGTGACTCACTGCCTTTTTCAGTACTTGGCATATGTTGGGTATAAAAATTCGTTATTTCAAGCTGCGAATACGTGCAGAGAGCCTAAATTTGGCTCTAAAATGTGGCTGAGGCCTCGATATTGGGATGTTTGGGATATTTTGAAAACTGCATGGAAGTTTGGGACATAAGTGACCAAACGCCGCATTCAGTACTTGGCATATGTTGGGTATAAAAAGTTGTAATTTAAAACTGCAAATACGTGCAGAGAGCCAAATTTTGGCTCCAAAATATGGCTCAGGCCTCGAAATTGGGATATTTTGAAAACTGCAGGGGAGTTTGTGCAAAATGTGACTCACTGCCGCTTTCAGAACTTGGCATATGTTGGGTATAAAAAGTCGTAATTTCAAACTGAGAATACGTGCAGAGAGCCTGAATTTGGCTCCAAAATATGGCTCAGGCCTCGATATTGGAATGTTTGGGATATTTTGAAAACTGCAGGGATGTTTGGGACAAATGTCACCAAACGCCGCTTTCAGTACTTTGCATATGTTGGGTATAAAAAAGTAGTAATTTCAAACTGCGAATACGTGCCTAGGGCCAGAATTTGGCTCCAAAATATGGCTCAGGCCTCGAAATTGGGATGTTTGGGATATTTTGAACACTGCAGGGAGGTTTGGGACAAATGTGACCAAACGCCGCTTTCAGTACTTCGCATATGTTGGGTATAAAAAAGTAGTAATTTCAAACTGCGAATACGTGCAGAGAGCCAGAATTTGGCTCCAAAATATGGCTCAGGCCTCGAAATTGGGGTATTTGGGATATTTTGAAACCTGCAGGGGAGTTTGTGCAAAATGTGACTCACTGCTGCTTTCAGTACTCGGCATATGTTGGGTATAAAAATTCGCAATTTCAAACTGCCAATACGTGCTGAGAGCCAGAATTTGACTCCAAAATATGGCTCAGGCCTCGAAATTGGGATATTTGGGATATTTTGAAAACTGCAGGGGAGTTTGTGCAAAATGTTACTCACTGCCGCTTTCAGTACTTGGCATATGTTGGGTATAAAAAAGTCGTAATTTCAAACTGCGAATACGTTCAGAGGGCCAGAATTTGGCTCCAAAATATGGCTCAGGCCTCGAAATTGGGATGTTTGGGATATTTTGAAGACTGCAGGGAGGTTTGGGACAAATGTGGCCAAACTCCACTTTCAGAACTTGGCATTTGTTGGGTAAAAAATTCATAATATCAAACTGCGAATGCGTGCAGAGAGCCAGAATTTGGCTCCAAAATATGGCTCAGGCCTCGAAATATGGGTATTTGGGATATTTTGAAAACTGCAGGGGAGTTTGTGGAAAATGTGACTCACTGCCGCTTTCAATACTTGGCATTGGTTGGGTATAAAAAGTCGTAATTTCAAACTGAGAATACGTGCAGAGAGCCTGAATTTGGCTCCAAAATATGGCTCAGGCCTCGATATTGGAATGTTTGGGATATTTTGAAAACTGCAGGGAGGTTTGGGACAAACGCCACTTTCAGTACTTTGCATATGTTGGGTATAAAAAAGTAGTAATTTCAAACTGCGAATACGTTCAGAGGGCCAGAATTTGGCTCCAAAATATGGCTCAGGCCTCGAAATTGGGATGTTTGGGATATTTTGAAAACATCAGGGGTGTTTGGGACAAATGTGACCAAATGCCGCTTTCGGTACTTCTCATATGTTAGGTATAAAAAGTCGTAATTTCAAACTGCGAATACGTGCAGAGAGCCAGAATTTGGCTTCAAAAATGGCTCAGGCCTCGAAATTGGGGTGTTTGGGATATTTTGAAAAATGCAGGGGGGATTGGGACATATGTGACCAAACGCCGCATTCAGGACTTGGCATATGTTGGGTATAAAAAGTTGTAATTTAAAACTGCGAATACGTGCAGAGAGCCAGAATTTGGCTCCAAAATATGGATCAGGCCTCGAAATGGGATATTTGGGATATTTTGAAAACTGCAGGGGAGTTTGTGCAAAATGTGACTCACTGCTGCTTTCAGTACTTGGCATATGTTGGATATAAAAAGTCGTTATTTCAAGCTGCGAATACGTGCAGAGAGCCTAAATTTGGCTCTAAAATGAGGCTCAGGCCTCGAAATTGGGATGTTTGGGATATTTTGAAAACTGCAGGGAGGTATGGAACATATATGACCAAACGCCGCATTCAGGACTTGGCATATGTTGGGTATAAAAAGTTGTAATTTAAAAATGCGAATACGTGCAGAGAGCCAGAATTTGGCTCCAAAATATGGCTCAGGCCTCGAAATTGGGATATTTTGAAAACTGCAGGGGAGTTTGTGCAAAATATTACTCACTGCCACTTTCAGTACATGGCATAGGTTGGGTATAAAAAGTCGTAATTTCAAACTCAGAATACGTGCAGAGAGCCTGAATTTGGCCCCAAAATATGGCTCCGGCCTCGATATTGGAATGTTTGGGATATTTTGAAAACTGCAGGGAGGTTTGGGACAAATGTGACCAAACGCCGCTTTCAGTACTTCGCATATGTTGGGTATAAAAAGTCGTAATTTCAAACTGCGAATACTTGCAGAGAGCCAGAATTTGGCTCCAAAATATGGCTCAGGCCTCAAAATTAGGATATTTGGGATATTTTGAAAACTGCAGGGGAGTTTGTGCAAAATGTGACTCTCTGCCGCTTTCAGTACTTGGCATATGTTGGGTATAAAAACTCGTAATTTCAAACTGCGAATACGTGCTGAGAGCCAGAATTTGGCTCCAAAATATGGCTCAGGCCTCGAAATTGGGATGTTTGGGATATTTTGAAAACTGCAGGGGGGATTGGGACAAATGTGACCAAACGCCGCTTTCAGTACTTATCATATGTTCCGTATAAAAAGTCGCAATTTCAAACAGCGAATACGTGCAGAGAGCCAGAATTCGGCTCCAAAATATGGCTCAGGCCTCGAAATTGGGATGTTTGGGATATTTTGAAAACTGCAGGGGGGGGTTTGGGACAAATATGACCAAACGCCGCTTTCAGTACTTCGCATATGTTGGGTATAAAAAATTGTAATTTCAAACTGCGAATACGTGCAGAGAGCCAAAATTTGGCTCCAAAATATATTTCAGGCCTCGATATTACGATGGTTGGGATATTTTGTAAACTGCAGGGAGGTTTGGGACAAATGTGACCAAACGCTGCTCTCAGTACTTCGCATATGTTGGGTATAAAAAATTGTAATTTCAAACTGCGAATACGTGCAGAGAGCCAGAATTTGGCTCCAAAATATGGCTCAGGCCTCGAAATTGGGATGTTTGGGATATTTTGACAACTGCAGGGGAGTTTATGCAAAATGTGACTCACTGCCGCTTTCAGGACTTGGCATATGTTGGGTATAAAAAAGTCGTAATTTCAAACTGCGAATACGTTCAGAGGGCCAGAATTTGGCTCCAGAATATGGCTCAGGCCTCGAAATTGGGATGTTTGGGATATTTTGAAGACTGCAGGGAGGTTTGGGACTAATGGGGCCAAACTCCGCTTTCAGAACTTGGCATTTGTTGGGTAAAAAAAGTCATAATATCAAACTGCGAATGCGTGCAGAGAGCCAGAATTTGGCTCCAAAATATGGCTCAGGCCTCGAAATATGGGTATTTGGGATATTTTGAAACATGCAGGGGAGTTTGTGCAAAATGTGACTCACTGCTGCTTTCAGTACTTGGCATATGTTGGGTATAAAAATTCGCAATTTCAAACTGCCAATACGTGCTGAGAGCCAGAATTTGGCTCCAAAATATGGCTCAGGCCTCGAAATTGGGATATTTGGGATATTTTGAAAACTGCAGGGGAGTTTGTGCAAAATGTGACTCACTGCCTTTTTCAGTACTTGGCATATGTTGGGTAAAAATTCGTTATTTCAAGCTGCGAATACGTGCAGAGAGCCTAAATTTGGCTCTAAAATGTGGCTGAGGCCTCGATATTGGGATGTTTGGGATATTTTGAAAACTGCATGGAAGTTTGGGACATATGTGACCAAACGCCGCATTCAGTACTTGGCATATGTTGGGTATAAAAAGTTGTAATTTAAAACTGCAAATACGTGCAGAGAGCCAAATTTTGGCTCCAAAATATGGCTCAGGCCTCGAAATTGGGATATTTTGAAAACTGCAGGGGAGTTTGTGCAAAATGTGACTCACTGCCGCTTTCAGAACTTAGCATATGTTGGGTATAAAAAGTCGTAATTTCAAACTGAGAATACGTGCAGAGAGCCTGAATTTGGCTCCAAAATATGGCTCAGGCCTCGATATTGGAATGTTTGGGATATTTTGAAAACTGCAGGGATGTTTGGGACAAATGTCACCAAACGCCGCTTTCAGTACTTTGCATATGTTGGGTATAAAAAGTAGTAATTTCAAACTGCGAATACGTGCAGAGGGCCAGAATTTGGCTCCAAAATATGGCTCAGGCCTCGAAATTGGGATGTTTGGGATATTTTGAACACTGCAGGGAGGTTTGGGACAAATGTGACCAAACGCCGCTTTCAGTACTTCGCATATGTTGGGTATAAAAAAGTAGTAATTTCAAACTGCGAATACGTGCAGAGAGCCAGAATTTGGCTCCAAAATATGGCTCAGGCCTCGAAATTGGGGTATTTGGGATATTTTGAAACCTGCAGGGGAGTTTGTGCAAAATGTGACTCACTGCTGCTTTCAGTACTCGGCATATGTTGGGTATAAAAATTCGCAATTTCAAACTGCCAATACGTGCTGAGAGCCAGAATTTGACTCCAAAATATGGCTCAGGCCTCGAAATTGGGATATTTGGGATATTTTGAAAACTGCAGGGGAGTTTGTGCAAAATGTTACTCACTGCCGCTTTCAGTTCTTGGCATTTGTTGGGTATAAAAAGTCGTAATTTCAAACTGCGAATACGTGCAGAGAGCCGGAATTTGGTTCCAAAATATGGCTCAGGCCTCGAAATTGGGATATTTGGGTAACTAAAGGGGGGTTTGGGACAAATGTGACCAAATGCCGCTTTTGGTACTTCGCATATGTTGGGTATAAAAAGTCATAATTTCAAACTGCGAATACATGCAGAGAGCCTGAATTTGACTCCAAAATATGGCACAGGCCTAGAAATTGGGATATTTCGAAAACTGCAGGGGAGTTTGTGCAAAATGTGACTCACTGCCGCTCTCAGGACTTGGCATATGTTGGGTATAAAAAGTCGTTATTTCAAGCTGCGAATACGTGCAGAGAGGCTAAATTAGGCTCTAAAATGTGGCTCAGGCCTCGAAATTGGGATGTTTGGGATATTTTGAAAACTGCAGGGAAGTTTGGGACATATGTGACCAAATGCCGCGTTCAGTACTTGGCATATGTTTGGGATAAAAAGTTGTAATTTCAAACTGCGAATACGTGCAGAGAGCCAGAATTTGGCTCCAAAATATGGCTCAGGCCTCGAAATTGGGATATTTTGAAAACTGCAGGGGAGTTTGTGCAAAATGTGACTCACTGCCGCTTTCAGTACTTGGCATATGTTCGGTATAAAATTCGTAATTTCAAACTGAGAATACGTGCAGAGAGCCTGAATTTGGCTCCAAAATATGGCTCAGGCCTCGATATTGGAATGTTTGGGATATTTTGAAAACTGCAGGGAGGTTTGGGACAAATGTGACCAAACGCCGCTTTCAGTACTTTGCATATGTTGGGTATAAAAAAAATAGTAATTTCAAACTGCGAATACGTGCAGAGACACACAATTTGTCTCCAAAATATCGCTCAGGCCTCGAAATTGTGATGTTTGGGATATTTTGAAAACTGCAGGGAGGTTTGGGACAAATGTGACCAAATGCCGCTTTCAGTATTTGGCATATGTTGGGTTTAAAAAAGTCGCAATTTCAAACTGCGAATACGTGCAGAGAGCCAGAATTCGGCTCCAAAATATGGCTCAGGCCTCGAAATTGGGATATTTGGGATATTTCGAAAACTGCAGGGGAGTTTGTACGAAATATGACTCATTGCCGCTCTCAGGACTAGGCATATGTTGGGTATAAAGGTCGTAATTTGAAACTGCGAATACGTGCATAGATCCAGAATTTGGCTCCAAAATATGGCTCAGGCCTCGAAATTGGGATGTTTGGGATATTTTGAAAACTGCAGGGGGGATTGGGACAAATGTGACCAAACGCCGCTTTCAGTACTTGGCATATGTTCCGTATAAAAAGTCGCAATTTCAAACAGCGAATACGTGCAGAGAGCCAGAATTCGGCTCCAAAATATGGCTCAGGCCTCGAAATTGGGATGTTTGGGATATTTTGAAAACTGCAGAGGGGTTTGGGACAAATATGACCAAACGCCGCTTTCAGTACTTGGCATATGTTGGGTATAAAAAGTCGTAATAATAAACTGCGAAAACGTGCAGAGAGCCAAAATTTGGCTCCAAAATATATTTCAGGCCTCGATATTATGATGGTTGGGATATTTTGTAAACTGCAGGGAGGTTTGGGACAAATGTGACCAAACGCTGCTCTCAGTACTTCGCATATGTTGGGTATAAAAAATTGTAATTTCAAACTGCGAATACGTGCAGAGAGCCAGAATTTGGCTCCAAAATATGGCTCAGGCCTCGAAATTGGGATGTTTGGGATATTTTGACAACTGCAGGGGAGTTTATGCAAAATGTGACTCACTGCCGCTTTCAGGACTTGGCATATGTTGGGTATAAAAAAGTCGTAATTTCAAACTGCGAATACGTTCAGAGGGCCAGAATTTGGCTCCAAAATATGGCTCAGGCCTCGAAATTGGGATGTTTGGGATATTTTGAAGACTGCAGGGAGGTTTGGGACAAATGTGGCCAAACTCCGCTTTCAGAACTTGGCATTTGTTGGGTAAAAAAAAAGTCAAAATATCAAACTGCGAATGCGTGCAGAGTGCCAGAATTTGGCTCCAAAATATGGCTCAGGCCTCGAAATATGGGTATTTGGGATATTTTGAAACCTGCAGGGGAGTTTGTGCAAAATGTGACTCACTGCTGCTTTCAGTACTTGGCATATGTTGGGTATAAAAATTCGCAATTTCAAACTGCCAATACGTGCTGAGAGCCTGAATTTGGCTCCAAAATATGGCTCAGGCCTCGAAATTGGGATATTTGGGATATTTTGAAAACTGCAGGGGAGTTTGTGCAAAATGTGACTCACTGCCTTTTTCAGTACTTGGCATATGTTGGGTATTAAAAGTCGTTATTTCAAGCTGCGAATACGCGCAGAGAGCCTAAATTTGGCTCTAAAATGTGGCTGAGGCCTCGATATTGGGATGTTTGGGATATTTTGAAAACTGCATGGAAGTTTGGGACATATGTGACCAAACGCCGCATTCAGTACTTGGCATATGTTGGGTATAAAAAGTTGTAATTTCAAACTGCAAATACGTGCAGAGAGCCAAATTTTGGCTCCAAAATATGGCTCAGGCCTCGAAATTGGGATATTTTAAAAACTGCAGGGGAGTTTGTGCAAAATGTGACTCACTGCCGCGTTCAGAACTTGGCATATGTTGGGTATAAAAAGTCGTAATTTCAAACTGAGAATACGTGCAGAGAGCCTGAATTTGGCTCCAAAATATGGCTCAGGCCTCGATATTGGAATGTTTGGGATATTTTGAAAACTGCAGGGAGGTTTGGGACAAATGTCACCAAACGCCGCTTTCAGTACTTTGCATATGTTGGGTATAAAAAAGTAGTAATTTCAAACTGCGAATACGTGCCTAGGGCCAGAATTTGGCTCCAAAATATGGCACAGGCCTCGAAATTGGGATGTTTGGGATATTTTGAACACTGCAGGGAGGTTTGCGACAAATGTGACCAAACGCCGCTTTCAGTACTTCGCATATGTTGGGTATAAAAAAGTAGTAATTTCAAACTGCGAATACGTGCAGAGAGCCAGAATTTGGCTCCAAAATATGGCTCAGGCCTCGAAATTGGGATGTTTGGGATATTTTGAAGACTGCAGGGAGGTTTGGGACAAATGTGGCCAAACTCCGCTTTCAGAACTTGGCATTTGTTGGGTAAAAAAAAGTCATAATATCAAACTGCGAATGCGTGCAGAGAGCCAGAATTTGGCTCCAAATTATGGCTCAGGCCTCGAAATTGGGATGTTTGGGATATTTTGAAAACTGCAGAGGGGTTTGGGACAAATATGACCAAACGCCGCTTTCAGTACTTGGCATATGTTGGGTATAAAAAGTCGAAATATTAAACTGCGAAAACGTGCAGAGAGCCAAAATTTGGCTCCAAAATATATTTCAGGCCTCGATATTAAGATGGTTGGGATATTTTGTAAACTGCAGGGAGGTTTGGGACAAATGTGACCAAACGCTGCTTTCAGTACTTCGCATATGTTGGGTATAAAAAATTATAATTTCAAACTGCGAATACGTGCAGAGAGCATGAATTTGGCTCCAAAATATGCCTCAGGTCTCGAAATTGGGATGTTTGGGATATTTTGACAACTGCAGGGGAGTTTATGCAAAATGTGACTCACTGCCGCTTTCAGGACTTGGCATATGTTGGGTATAAAAAAGTCGTAATTTCAAACTGCGAATACGTTCAGAGGGCCAGAATTTGGCTCCAAAATATGGCTCAGGCCTCGAAATTGGGATGTTTGGGATATTTTGAAGACTGCAGGGAGGTTTGGGTCAAATGTGGCCAAACTCCGCTTTCAGAACTTGGCATTTGTTGGGTAAAAAAAAAGTCATAATATCAAACTGCGAATGCGTGCAGAGACCCAGAATTTGGCTCCAAAATATGGCTCAGGCCTCGAAATATGGGTATTTGGGATATTTTGAAAACTGCAGGGGAGTTTGTGGAAAATGTGACTCACTGCCGCTTTCAGTACTTGGCATTGGTTGGGTATAAAAAGTCGTAATTTCAAACTGAGAATACGTGCAGAGAGCCTGAATTTGGCTCCAAAATATGTCTCAGGCCTCGATATTGGAATGTTTGGGATATTTTGAAAACTGCAGGGAGGTTTGGGACAAACGCCACTTTCAGTACTTTGCATATGTTGGGTATAAAAAGTCGTAATTTCAAACTGCGAATACGTGCAGAGAGCCAGAATTTGGCTTCAAAAAATGGCTCAGGCCTCGAAATTGGGGTGTTTGGGATATTTTCAAAACTGCAGGGGGGATTGGGACATATGTGACCAAACGCCGCATTCAGGACTTGGCATATGTTGGGTATAAAAAGTTGTAATTTAAAACTGCGAATACGTGCAGAGAGCCAGAATTTGGCTCCAAAATATGGATCAGGCCTCGAAATTGGGATATTTGGGATATTTTGAAAACTGCAGGGGAGTTTGTGCAAAATGTGACTCACTGCTGCTTTCAGTACTTGGCATATGTTGGATATAAAAAGTCGTTATTTCAAGCTGCGAATACGTGCAGAAAGCCTAAATTTGGCTCTAAAATGAGGCTCAGGCCTCGAAATTGGGATGTTTGGAATATTTTGAAAACTGCAGGGAGGTATGGAACATATGACCAAACGCCGCATTCAGGACTTGGCATATGTTGGGTATAAAAAGTTGTAATTTAAAACTGCGAATACGTGCAGAGAGCCAGAATTTGGCTCCAAAATATGGCTCAGGCCTCGAAATTGGGATATTTTGAAAACTGCAGGGGAGTTTGTGCAAAATGTGACTCACTGCCACTTTCAGTACTTGGCATATGTTGGGTATAAAAAGTCGTAATTTCAAACTGAGAATACGTGCAGAGAGCCTGAATTTGGCCCCAAAATATGGCTCCGGCCTCGATATTGGAATGTTTGGGATATTTTGAAAACTGCAGGGAGGTTTGGGACAAATGTGACCAAACGCCGCTTTCAGTACTTCGCATATGTTGGGTATAAAAAGTCGTAATTTCAAACTGCGAATACTTGCAGAGAGCCAGAATTTGGCTCCAAAATATGGCTCAGGCCTCAAAATTGGAATATTTGGGATATTTTGAAAACTGCAGGGGAGTTTGTGCAAAATGTGACTCTCTGCCGCTTTCAGTACTTGGCATATGTTGGGTATAAAAACTCGTAATTTCAAACTGCGAATACGTGCAGAGAGCCAGAATTTGGCTCCAAAATATGGCTCAGGCCTCGAAATTGGGATGTTTGGGATATTTTGAAAACTGCAGGGGGGATTGGGACAAATGTGACCAAACGCCGCTTTCAGTACTTGGCATATGTTCTGTATAAAAAGTCGCAATTTCAAACAGCAAATACGTGCAGAGAGCCAGAATTCGGCTCCAAAATATGGCTCAGGCCTCGAAATTGGGATGTTTGGGATATTTTGAAAACTGCAGGGGGGGTTTGGGACAAATATGACCAAACGCCGCTTTCAGTACTTGGCATATGTTGGGTATAAAAATTCGTAATATTAAACTGCGAAAACGTGCAGAGAGCCAAAATTTGGCTCCAAAATATATTTCAGGCCTCGATATTAAGATGGTTGGGATATTTTGTAAACTGCAGGGAGGTTTGGGACAAATGTGACCAAACGCTGCTTTCAGTACTTCGCATATGTTGGGTATAAAAAATTGTAATTTCAAACTGCGAATACGTGCAGAGAGCCAGAATTTGGCTCCAAAATATGGCTCAGGCCTCGAAATTGGGATGTTTGGATATTTTGACAACTGCAGGGGAGTTTATGCAAAATGTGACTCACTGCCGCTTTCAGGACTTGGCATATGTTGGGTATAAAAAGTCGTAATTTCAAACTGAGAATACGTGCAGAGAGCCTGAATTTGGCTCCAAAATATGGCTCAGGCCTCGAAATTGGAATATTTTGAAAACTGCAGGGGAGTTTGTGCAAAATGTGACTCACTGCCGCTTTCAGAACTTGGCAAATGTTGGGTATAAAAAGTCGTAATTTCAAACTGAGAATACGTGCAGAGAGCCTGAATTTGGCTCCAAAATATGGCTCAGGCCTCGATATTGGAATGTTTGGGATATTTTGAAAACTGCAGGGAGGTTTGGGACAAATGTCACCAAACGCCGCTTTCAGTACTTTGCATATGTTGGGTATAAAAAAGTAGTAATTTCAAACTGCGAATAGGTGCCTAGGGCCAGAATTTGGCTCCAAAATATGGCTCAGGCCTCGAAATTGGGATGTTTGGGATATTTTGAAGACTGCAGGGAGGTTTGGGACAAATGTGGCCAAACTCCGCTTTCAGAACTTGGCATTTGTTGGGTAAAAAAAAGTCATAATATCAAACTGCGAATGCGTGCAGAGAGCCAGAATTTGGCTCCAAAATATGGCTCAGGCCTCGAAATTGGGATGTTTGGGATATTTTGAAAACTGCAGAGGGGTTTGGGACAAATATGACCAAACGCCGCTTTCAGTACTTGGCATATGTTGGGTATAAAAAGTCGAAATATTAAACTGCGAAAAAACGTGCAGAGAGCCAAAATTTGGCTCCAAAATATATTTCAGGCCTCGATATTAAGATGGTTGGGATATTTTGTAAACTGCAGGGAGGTTTGGGACAAATGTGACCAAACGCTGCTTTCAGTACTTCGCATATGTTGGGTATAAAAAATTATAATTTCAAACTGCGAATACGTGCAGAGAGCATGAATTTGGCTCCAAAATATGGCTCAGGTCTCGAAATTGGGATGTTTGGGATATTTTGACAACTGCAGGGGAGTTTATGCAAAATGTGACTCACTGCCGCTTTCAGTACTTGGCATATGTTGGGTATAAAAAGTCGTAATTTCAAACTGCGAATACGTTCAGAGGGCCAGAATTTGGCTCCAAAATATGGCTCAGGCCTCGAAATTGGGATGTTTGGAGATTTTGAAGACTGCAGGGAGGTTTGGGTCAAATGTGGCCAAACTCCGCTTTCAGAACTTGGCATTTGTTGGGTAAAAAAAAGTCATAATATCAAACTGCGAATGCGTGCAGAGACCCAGAATTTGGCTCCAAAATATGGCTCAGGCCTCGAAATATGGGTATTTGGGATATTTTGAAAACTGCAGGGGAGTTTGTGGAAAATGTGACTCACTGCCGCTTTCAGTACTTGGCATTGGTTGGGTATAAAAAGTCGTAATTTCAAACTGAGAATACGTGCAGAGAGCCTGAATTTGGCTCCAAAATATGTCTCAGGCCTCGATATTGGAATGTTTGGGATATTTTGAAAACTGCAGGGAGGTTTGGGACAAACGCCACTTTCAGTACTTTGCATATGTTGGGTATAAAAAGTCGTAATTTCAAACTGCGAATACGTGCAGAGAGCCAGAATTTGGCTTCAAAAAATGGCTCAGGCCTCGAAATTGGGGTGTTTGGGATATTTTGAAAACTGCAGGGGGGATTGGGACATATGTGACCAAACGCCGCATTCAGGACTTGGCATATGTTGGGATAAAAAGTTGTAATTTAAAACTGCAAATACGTGCAGAGAGCCAGAACTTGGCTCCAAAATATGGATCAGGCCTCGAAATTGGGATATTTGGGATATTTTGAAAACTGCAGGGGAGTTTGTGCAAAATGTGACTCACTGCTGCTTTCAGTACTTGGCATATGTTGGATATAAAAAGTCGTTATTTCAAGCTGCGAATACGTGCAGAAAGCCTAAATTTGGCTCTAAAATGAGGCTCAGGCCTCGAAATTGGGATGTTTGGAATATTTTGAAAACTGCAGGGAGGTATGGAACATTATGACCAAACGCCGCATTCAGGACTTGGCATATGTTGGGTATAAAAAGTTGTAATTTAAAACTGCGAATACGTGCAGAGAGCCAGAATTTGGCTCCAAAATATGGCTCAGGCCTCGAAATTGGGATATTTTGAAAACTGCAGGGGAGTTTGTGCAAAATATGACTCACTGCCACTTTCAGTACTTGGCATATGTTGGGTATAAAAAGTCGTAATTTCAAACTGAGAATACGTGCAGAGAGCCGAATTTGGCCCCAAAATATGGCTCCGGCCTCGATATTGGAATGTTTGGGATATTTTGAAAACTGCAGGGAGGTTTGGGACAAATGTGACCAAACGCCGCTTTCAGTACTTCGCATATGTTGGGTATAAAAAGTCGTAATTTCAAACTGCGAATACTTGCAGAGAGCAGAATTTGGCCCCAAATATGGCTCAGGCCTCAAAATTGGGATATTTGGGATATTTGAAAACTGCAGGGGAGTTTGTGCAAAATGTGACTCTCTGCCGCTTTCAGTACTTGGCATATGTTGGGTATAAAAACTCGTAATTTCAAACTGCGAATACGTGCAGAGAGCCAGAATTTGGCTCCAAAATATGGCTCAGGCCTCGAAATTGGGATGTTTGGGATATTTTGAAAACTGCAGGGGGGATTGGGACAAATGTGACCAAACGCCGCTTTCAGTACTTGGCATATGTTCTGTATAAAAAGTCGCAATTTCAAACAGCAAATACGTGCAGAGAGCCAGAATTCGGCTCCAAAATATGGCTCAGGCCTCGAAATTGGGATGTTTGGGATATTTTGAAAACTGCAGGGGGGTTTGGGACAAATATGACCAAACGCCGCTTTCAGTACTTGGCATATGTTGGGTATAAAAAGTCGTAATATTAAACTGCGAAAACGTGCAGAGAGCCAAATTTGGCTCCAAAATATATTTCAGGCCTCGATATTAAGATGGTTGGGATATTTTGTAAACTGCAGGGAGGTTTGGGACAAATGTGACAAACGCTGCTTTCAGTACTTCGCATATGTTGGGTATAAAAAATTGTAATTTCAAACTGCGAATAGTGCAGAGAGCCAGAATTTGGCTCCAAAATATGGCTCAGGCCTCGAAATTGGGATGTTTGGGATATTTTGACAACTGCAGGGGAGTTTATGCAAAATGTGACTCACTGCCGCTTTCAGGACTTGGCATATGTTGGGTATAAAAAGTCGTAATTTCAAACTGAGAATACGTGCAGAGAGCCTGAATTTGGCTCCAAAATATGGCTCAGGCCTCGAAATTGGAATATTTTGAAAAACTGCAGGGGAGTTTGTGCAAAATGTGACTCACTGCCGCTTTCAGAACTTGGCAAATGTTGGGTATAAAAAGTCGTAATTTCAAACTGAGAATACGTGCAGAGAGCCTGAATTTGGCTCCAAAATATGGCTCAGGCCTCGATATTGGAATGTTTGGGATATTTTGAAAACTGCAGGGAGGTTTGGGACAAATGTCACCAAACGCCGCTTTCAGTACTTTGCATATGTTGGGTATAAAAAAGTAGTAATTTCAAAACTGCGAATAGGTGCCTAGGGCCAGAATTTGGCTCCAAAATATGGCTCAGGCCTCGAAATTGGGATGTTTGGGATATTTTGAACACTGCAGGGAGGTTTGGGACAAATGTGACCAAACCGCTTTCAGTACTTCGCATGTTGGGTAAAAAAAGTAGTAATTTCAAACTGCGAATGCGTGCAGAGAGCCAGAATTTGGCTCCAAAATATGGCTCAGGCCTCGAAATTGGGATGTTTGGGATATTTTGAAGACTGCAGAGGGTTTGGGACAAATGTGGCCAAACGCCGCTTTCAGAACTTGGCATTTGTTGGGTAAAAAAAAGTCATAATATAAACTGCGAATGCGTGCAGAGAGCCAAATTTGGCTCCAAAATATGGCTCAGGCCTCGAAATATGGGTTGGGATTTTTGAAACCTGCAGGGGAGTTTGTACAAATGAATGTGACCAAACGCTGCTTTCAGTACTTCGCATATGTTGGGTATAAAAAATTATAATTTCAAACTGCGAATACGTGCAGAGAGCATGAATTTGGCTCCAAAATATGGCTCAGGTCTCGAAATTGGGATGTTTGGGATATTTTGACAACTGCAGGGGAGTTTATGCAAAATGTGACTCACTGCCGCTTTCAGGACTTGGCATATGTTGGGTATAAAAAAGTCGTAATTTCAAACTGCGAATACGTTCAGAGGGCCAGAATTTGGCTCCAAAATATGGCTCAGGCCTCGAAATTGGGATGTTTGGGATATTTTGAAGACTGCAGGGAGGTTTGGGTCAAATGTGGCCAAACTCCGCTTTCAGAACTTGGCATTTGTTGGGTAAAAAAAAGTCATAATATCAAACTGCGAATGCGTGCAGAGACCCAGAATTTGGCTCCAAAATATGGCTCAGGCCTCGAAATATGGGTATTTGGGATATTTTGAAAACTGCAGGGGAGTTTGTGGAAAATGTGACTCACTGCCGCTTTCAGTACTTGGCATTGGTTGGGTATAAAAAGTCGTAATTTCAAACTGAGAATACGTGCAGAGAGCCTGAATTTGGCTCCAAAATATTTCTCAGGCCTCGATATTGGAATGTTTGGGATATTTTGAAAACTGCAGGGAGGTTTGGGACAAACGCCACTTTCAGTACTTTGCATATGTTGGGTATAAAAAGTCGTAATTTCAAACTGCGAATACGTGCAGAGAGCCAGAATTTGGCTTCAAAAAATGGCTCAGGCCTCGAAATTGGGGTGTTTGGGATATTTTGAAAACTGCAGGGGGGATTGGGACATATGTGACCAAACGCCGCATTCAGGACTTGGCATATGTTGGGTATAAAAAGTTGTAATTTAAAACTGCGAATACGTGCAGAGAGCCAGAATTTGGCTCCAAAATATGGATCAGGCCTCGAAATTGGGATATTTGGGATATTTTGAAAACTGCAGGGGAGTTTGTGCAAAATGTGACTCACTGCTGCTTTCAGTACTTGGCATATGTTGGATATAAAAAGTCGTTATTTCAAGCTGCGAATACGTGCAGAAAGCCTAAATTTGGCTCTAAAATGAGGCTCAGGCCTCGAAATTGGGATGTTTGGAATATTTTGAAAACTGCAGGGAGGTATGGAACATATATGACCAAACGCCGCATTCAGGACTTGGCATATGTTGGGTATAAAAAGTTGTAATTTAAAACTGCGAATACGTGCAGAGAGCCAGAATTTGGCTCCAAAATATGGCTCAGGCCTCGAAATTGGGATATTTTGAAAACTGCAGGGGAGTTTGTGCAAAATATGACTCACTGCCACTTTCAGTACTTGGCATATGTTGGGTATAAAAAGTCGTAATTTCAAACTGAGAATACGTGCAGAGAGCCTGAATTTGGCCCCAAAATATGGCTCCGGCCTCGATATTGGAATGTTTGGGATATTTTGAAAACTGCAGGGAGGTTTGGGACAAATGTGACCAAACGCCGCTTTCAGTACTTCGCATATGTTGGGTATAAAAAGTCGTAATTTCAAACTGCGAATACTTGCAGAGAGCCAGAATTTGGCTCCAAAATATGGCTCAGGCCTCAAAATTGGGATATTTGGGATATTTTGAAAACTGCAGGGGAGTTTGTGCAAAATGTGACTCTCTGCCGCTTTCAGTACTTGGCATATGTTGGGTATAAAAACACGTAATTTCAAACTGCGAATACGTGCAGAGAGCCAGAATTTGGCTCCAAAATATGGCTCAGGCCTCGAAATTGGGATGTTTGGGATATTTTGAAAACTGCAGGGGGGATTGGGACAAATGTGACCAAACGCCGCTTTCAGTACTTGGCATATGTTCTGTATAAAAAGTCGCAATTTCAAACAGCAAATACGTGCAGAGAGCCAGAATTCGGCTCCAAAATATGGCTCAGGCCTCGAAATTGGGATGTTTGGGATATTTTGAAAACTGCAGGGGGGGTTTGGGACAAATATGACCAAACGCCGCTTTCAGTACTTGGCATATGTTGGGTATAAAAAGTCGTAATATTAAACTGCGAAAACGTGCAGAGAGCCAAAATTTGGCTCCAAAATATATTTCAGGCCTCGATATTAAGATGGTTGGGATATTTTGTAAACTGCAGGGAGGTTTGGGACAAATGTGATCAAACGCTGCTTTCAGTACTTCGCATATGTTGGGTATAAAAAATTGTAATTTCAAACTGCGAATACGTGCAGAGAGCCAAAATTTGGCTCCAAAATATGGCTCAGGCCTCGAAATTGGGATGTTTGGGATATTTTGACAACTGCAGGGGAGTTTATGCAAAATGTGACTCACTGCCGCTTTCAGGACTTGGCATATGTTGGGTATAAAAAGTCGTAATTTCAAACTGAGAATACGTGCAGAGAGCCTGAATTTGGCTCCAAAATATGGCTCAGGCCTCGAAATTGGAATATTTTGAAAACTGCAGGGGAGTTTGTGCAAAATGTGACTCACTGCCGCTTTCAGAACTTGGCAAATGTTGGGTATAAAAAGTCGTAATTTCAAACTGAGAATACGTGCAGAGAGCCTGAATTTGGCTCCAAAATATGGCTCAGGCCTCGATATTGGAATGTTTGGGATATTTTGAAAACTGCAGGGAGGTTTGGGACAAATGTCACCAAACGCCGCTTTCAGTACTTTGCATATGTTGGGTATAAAAAAGTAGTAATTTCAAACTGCGAATAGGTGCCTAGGGCCAGAAATTGGCTCCAAAATATGGCTCAGGCCTCGAAATTGGGATGTTTGGGATATTTTGAACACTGCAGGGAGGTTTGGGACAAATGTGACCAAACGCCGCTTTCAGTACTTCGCATATGTTGGGTATAAAAAAGTAGTAATTTCAAACTGCGAATACGTGCAGAGAGCCAGAATTTGGCTCCAAAATATGGCTCAGGCCTCGAAATTGGGATGTTTGGGATATTTTGAAGACTGCAGGGAGGTTTGGGACAAATGTGGCCAAACTCCGCTTTCAGAACTTGGCATTTGTTGGGTAAAAAAAAGTCATAATATCAAACTGCGAATGCGTGCAGAGAGCCAGAATTTGGCTCCAAAATATGGCTCAGGCCTCGAAATATGGGTATTTGGGATATTTTGAAACCTGCAGGGGAGTTTGTACAAAATGTGAATCACTGCTGCTTTCAGTACATGGCATATGTTGGGTATAAAAATTCGCAATTTCAAACTGCCAATACGTGCTGAGAGCCAGAATTTGGCTCCAAAAATATGGCTCAGGCCTCGAAATTGGGATATTTGGGATTATTTTGAAAACTGCAGGGGAGTTTGTGCAAAATGGTGACTCACTGCCTTTTTCAGTACTTGGCTTATGTTGGGTATAAAAAGTCGTTATTTCAAGCTGCGAATACGTGCAGAGAGCCTAAATTTGGCTCTAAAATGTGGCTGAGGCCTCGATATTGGGATGTTTGGGATATTTTGAAAACTGCATGGAAGTTTGGGACATATGTGACCAAACGCCGCATTCAGTACTTGGCATATGTTGGGTATAAAAAGTTGTAATTTCAAACTGCAAAAACGTGCAGAGAGCGAAATTTTGGCTCCAAAATATGGCTCAGGCACTCGAAATTGGAATATTTGAAAACTGCAGGGGAGTTTGTGCAAAATGTGACTCACTGCCTCTTTCAGAACTTGGCATATGTTGGGTATAAAAAGTCGTAATTTCAAACTGAGAATACGTGCAGAGAGCCTGAATTTGGCTCCAAAATATGGCTCAGGCCTCGAAATTGGGATGTTTGGGATATTTTGAACACTGCAGGGAGGTTTGGGACAAATGTGACCAAACGCCGCTTTCAGTACTTCGCATATGTTGGGTATAAAAAAGTAATAATTTCAAACTGCGAATACGTGCAGAGAGCCAGAATTTGGCTCCAAAATATGGCTCAGGCCTCGAAATTGGGATGTTTGGGATATTTTGAAGACTGCAGGGAGAGGTTGGGACAAATGTTGCCAAACGCCGCTTTCAAAACTTGGCATTTGTTGGGTATAGAAAAGTCATAATATCAAACTGCGAATACGTGCAGAGAGCCAGAATTTGGCACCAAAATATGGCTCAGGCCTAGAAATTGGGGTATTTGGGATATTTTGAAACCTGCAGGGGAGTTTGTGCAAAATGTGACACACTGCTGCTTTCAGTACTCGGCATATGTTGGGTATAAAAATTCGCAATTTCAAACTGCCATTACGTGCTGAGAGCCAGAATTTGACTCCAAAATATGGCTCAGGCCTCGAAATTGGGATATTTGGGATATTTTGAAAACTGCAGGGGAGTTTGTGCAAAATGTTACTCACTGCCGCTTTCAGTACTTGGCATTTGTTGGGTATAAAAAGTCGTAATTTCAAACTGCGAATACGTGCAGAGAGCCGGAATTTGGCTCTAAAATATGGCTCAGGCCTCGAAATTGGGATATTTGGGATATTTGGGTAACTAAAGGGGGGTTTGGGACAAATGTGACCAAATGCCGCTTTTGGTACTTCGCATATGTTGGGTATAAAAAGTCATAATTTCAAACTGCGAATACATGCAGAGAGCCTGAATTTGACTCCAAAATATGGCACAGGCCTAGAAATTGGGATATTTCGAAAACTGCAGGGGAGTATGTGCAAAATGTGACTCACTGCCGCTCTCATGACTTGGCATATGTTGGGTATAAAAAAGTCGTTATTTCAAGCTGCGAATACGTGCAGAGAGGCTAAATTAGGCTCTAAAATGTGGCTCAGGCCTCGAAATTGGGATGTTTGGGATATTTTGAAAACTGCAGGAAGTTTGGGACATATGTGACCAAATGCCGCGTTCAGTACTTGGCATATGTTTGGGATAAAAAGTTGTAATTTCAAACTGCGAATACGTGCAGAGAGCCAGAATTTGGCTCCAAAAATATGGCTTAGGCCTCGAAATTGGGATATTTTGAAAACTGCAGGGGAGTTTGTGCAAAATGTGACTCACTGCCGCTTTCAGTACTTGGCATATGTTCGGTATAAAATTCGTAATTTCAAACTGAGAATACGTGCAGAGAGCCTGAATTTGGCTCCAAAATATGGCTCAGGCCTCGATATTGGAATGTTTGGGATATTTTGAAAACTGCAGGGAGGTTTGAGACAAATGTGACCAAACGCCGCTTTCAGTACTTTGCATATGTTGGGTATAAAAAAGTAGTAATTTCAAACTGCGAATACGTGCAGAGACACACAATTTGTCTCCAAAATATCGCTCAGGCCTCGAAATTGTGATGTTTGGGATATTTTGAAAAACTGCAGGGAGGTTTGGGACAAATGTGACCAAATGCCGCTTTCAGTATTTGGCATATGTTGGGTTTAAAAAAGTCGCAATTTCAAACAGCGAATACGTACAGAGAGCCAGAATTCGGCTCCAAAATATGGCTCAGGCCTCGAAATTGGGATATTTGGGATATTTCGAAAATTGCAGGGAGTTTGTACGAAATATGACTCATTGCCGCTCTCAGGACTAGGCATATGTTGGGTATAAAGGTCGTAATTTGAAACTGCGAATACGTGCATAGAGCCAGAATTTGGCTCCAAAATATGGCTCAGGCCTCGAAATTGGGATATTTGGGATATTTTGGTAACTAAAGGGGGGTTTGGGACAAATGTGACCAAATGCCGCTTTGGTACTTCGCATATGTTGGGTATAAAAAGTCGTAATTTCAAACTGCGAATACGTGCAGAGAGCCAGAATTTGGTTCCAAAATATGGCTCAGGCCTCGAAATTGGGATATTTGGGATATTTTGAAAACTGCAGGGGAGTTTGTGCAAAATGTGACTCACTGCCACTTTCAGTACTTGGCATATGTTGGGTATAAAAAGTCGTTATTTCAAGCTGCGAATACGTGCAGAGAGGCTAAATTGGCTCTAAAATGTGGCTCAGGCCTCGAAATTGGGATGTTTGGGATATTTTGAAAACTGCAGGGAAGTTTGGGACATATGTGACCAAATGCCGCATTCAGTACTTGGCATATGTTGGTAATAAAAAGTTGTAATTTCAAACTGCGAATACGTGCAGAGAGCCAGAATTTGGCTCCAAAATATGGCTCAGGCCTCGAAATTGGGATATTTTGAAAACTGCAGGGGAGTTTGTTCAAAATGTGACTCACTGCCGCTTTCAGTACTTGGCATATATTTGGTATAAAATTCGTAATTTCAAACTGAGAATACGTGCAGAGAGCCTTAATTTGGCTCAAAAATATGGCTCAGGCCTCGTTATTGGAATGTTTGGGATATTTTGAAAACTGCAGGGAGGTTTGGGACAAATGTGACCAAACGCCGCTTTCAGTACTTTGCATATGTTGGTGATAAAAAAGTAGTAATTTCAAACTGCGAATACGTGCAGAGACACACAATTTGTCTCCAAAATAAAGCTCAGGCCTAGAAATTGTGATGTTTGGGATATTTTGAAAACTGCAGGGAGGTTTGGGACAAATGTGACCAAACGCCGCTCTCAGTAATTCGCATATGTTGGGTATAAAAAGTAGTAATTTCAAACTGCGAATACGTGCAGACAGCCTGAATTTGGCTCCAAAATATGGCTCGTGCCTCGAAATTGGGATATTTGGGATATTTTGAAAATTGCAGGGGAGTTGTGCAAATGTGACTCACTGCTGCTTTCAGTACTTGGCGTATGATGGGTATAAAATTCGTAATATTAAACTGCCAATACGTGCAGAGAGCCAGAATTTGGCTCCAAAAATATGGCTCAGGCCTCGATATTAAGATGGTAGTGATATTTTGAAAACTGCTTGGAGGTTTGCTACAAATGTGACCAAACGCTACTTTCAGTACTTCGCATTTGTTGGGTATAAAAAATTCGTAATTTCAAACTGCGAATAAGTGCAGAGAGCCAGAATTTGGCACCAAAATATGGCTCCGGCCTCGAAATTGGGATGTTTGGGATATTTTGAAATTTGAAGGGAAGTTTGTGCAAAATGTGACTCTGCCACTTTCAGTACTTGGCATATGTTGGATATAAAAAGTCGTAATATCAAACTGCGAATACGTGCAGAGAGCCAGAATTTGGCTCCAAAATATGACTCTGGCCTCAAAATTGGGATGTTTCGGATATTTTGAAGACTGCAGGGAGGTTTGGGACAAATGTGACCAAACGCCGCTGTCAGTACTTGGCATATGTTGGGTATAAAAAAGTCGTAATTTCAAACTGCGAATACGTGCAGAGAGCCAGAATTTGGCTCCAAAATATGGCTCAGGCCTCGAAATTGGGATATTAGGGATATTTTGAAAACTGCAGGGGAGTTTGTGCACAATGTTACTCACTGCCGATTTCAGTACTTGGCATTTGTTGGGTATAAAAAGTCGTAATTTCAAACTGCGAATACATGCAGAGAGCCAGAATTTGGCTCCAAAAAATGGCTCAGGCCTCGAAATTGGGATATTTGTGATATTTTGAAAACTGCAGGGGAGTTTGTGCAAATTGTGACTCACTGCCTTTTTCAGTACTTGGCATATGTTGGGTATAAAAAGTTGTTATTTCAAGCTGCGTATACGTGCAGAGAGCCTAAATTTGGCTCTAAAATGTGGTTCAGGCCTCGATATTGGGATGTTTGGGATATTTTGAAAGTTGCATGGAAGTTTGGGACATATGTGACCAAACGCCGCATTCAGTACTTGGCATATGTTGGGTATAAAAAGTTGTAATTTCAAACTGCGAATACGTGCAGAGAGCCAGAATTTGGCTCCAAAATATGGCTCAGGCCTCGAAATTGGGATATTTGGGATATTTTGAAAACTGCAGGGGAGTTTGTGCAAAATGTGACTCACTGCCACTTTCAGTACTTGGCATATGTTGGGTATGAAAAGTCGTTATTTCAAGCTGCGAATACGTGCAGAGAGGATAAATTGGCTCTAAAATGTGGCTCAGGCCTCGAAATTGGGATGTTTGGGATATTTTGAAAACTGCAGGGAAGTTTGGGACATATGTGACCAAATGCCGCATTCAGTACTTGGCATATGTTGGTGATAAAAAGTTGTAATTTCAAACTGCGAATACGTGCAGAGAGCCAGAATTTGGCTCCAAAATATGGCTCAGGCCTCGAAATTGGGATATTTTGAAAACTGCAGGGGAGTTTGTGCAAAATGTGACTCACTGCCCCTTTCAGTACTTGGCATATGTTTGGTATAAAATTCGTAATTTCAATCTGCGAATACGTGCAGAGAGCCTAAATTTGGCTCTAAAATGTGGTTCAGGCCTCGATATTGGGATGTTTGGGATATTTTGAAAACTGCATGGAAGTTTGGGACATATGTGACCAAACGCCGCATTCAGTACTTGGCATATGTTGGGTATAAAAAGTAGTAATTTCAAACTGCGAATACGTGCAGAGAGCCAAATTTTGGCTCCAAAATATGGCTCAGGCCTCGAAATTGGGATATTTTGAAAACTGCAGGGGAGTTTGTGCAAAATGTGACTCACTGCCGCTTTCAGAACTTGCCATATGTTGGGTATAAAAAGTCGTAATTTCAAACTGAGAATACGTGCAGAGAGCCTGAATTTGGCTCCAAAATATGGCTCAGGCCTCGATATTGGAATGTTTGGGATATTTTGAAAACTGCAGGGAGGTTTGGGACAAATGTCACCAAACGCCGCTTTCAGTACTTTGCATATGTTGGGTATAAAAAAGTAGTAATTTCAAACTGCGAATACGTGCAGAGAGCCAGAATTTGGCTCCAAAATATGGCTCAGGCCTCGAAATTGGGATGTTTGAGATATTTTGAAAACTGCAGGGAGGTTTGGGACAAATGTGACCAAACGCCGCTCTCAGTACTTCGCATATGTTGGGAATAAAAAAGTAGTAATTTCAAACTGCGAATACGTGCAGAGAGCCAGAATTTGGCTCCAAAATATGGCTCAGGCCTCGAAATTGGGATATTTGGGATGTTTCGAAAACTGCAGGGGAGTTTGTACGAAATATGACTCATTGCCGCTCTCAGGACTAGGCATATGTTGGGTATAAAGGTCGTAATTTGAAACTGCGAATACGTGCATAGAGCCAGAATTTGGCTCCAAAATATGGCTCAGGCCTCGAAATTGGGATATTTGGGATATTTTGGTAACTAAAGGGGGGTTTGGGACAAATGTGACCAAATGCCGCTTTGGTACTTCGCATATGTTGGGTATAAAAAGTCATAATTTCAAACTGCGAATACGTGCAGAGAGCCAGAATTTGGCTCCAAAATATGGCTCAGGCCTCGAAATTGGGATATTTGGGATATTTTGAAAACTGCAGGGGAGTTTGTGCAAAATGTGACTCACTGCCACTTTCAGTACTTGGCATATGTTGGGTATAAAAAGTCGTTATTTCAAGCTGCGAATATGTGCAGAGAGGCTAAATTGGCTCTAAAATGTGGCTCAGGCCTCGAAATTGGGATGTTTGGGATATTTTGAAAACTGCAGGGAAGTTTGGGACATATGTGACCAAATGCCGCATTCAGTACTTGGCATATGTTGGTGATAAAAAGTTGTAATTTCAAACTGCGAATACGTGCAGAGAGCCAGAATTTGGCTCCAAAATATGGCTCAGGCCTCGAAATTGGGATATTAGGGATATTTTGAAAACTGCAGGGGAGTTTGTGCAAAATGTTACTCACTGCCGCTTTCAGTACTTGGCATTTGTTGGGTATAAAAAGTCGTAATTTCAAACTGCGAATACGTGCAGAGAGCCAGAATTTGGCTCCAAAAAATGGCTCAGGCCTCGAAATTGGGATATTTGTGATATTTTGAAAACTGCAGGGGAGTTTGTGCAAAATGTGACTCACTGCCTTTTTCAGTACTTGGCATATGTTGGGTATAAAAAGTTGTTATTTCAAGCTGCGAATACGTGCAGACAGCCTAAATTTGGCTCTAAAATGTGGCTCAGGCCTCGATATTGGGATGTTTGGGATATTTTGAAAACTGCATGGAAGTTTGGGACATATGTGACCAAACGCCGCATTCAGTACTTGGGATATGTTGGGTATAAAAAGTTGTAATTTCAAACTGCGAATACGTGCAGAGAGACAAATTTTGGCTCCAAAATATGGCTCAGGCCTCGAAATTGGGATATTTTGAAAACTGCAGGGAAGTTTGTGCAAAATGTGACTCACTGCCGCTTTCAGAACTTGCCATATGTTGGGTATAAAAAGTCGTAATTTCAAACTGAGAATACGTGCAGAGAGCCTGAATTTGGCTCCAAAATATGGCTCAAGCCTCGATATTGGAATGTTTGGGATATTTTGAAAACTGCAGGGAGGTTTGGGACAAATGTCACCAAACGCCGCTTTCAGTACTTTGCATATGTTGGGTATAAAAAAGTAGTAATTTCAAACTGCGAATACGTGCATAGGGCCAGAATTTTGCTCCGAAATACGGCTCAGGCCTCGAAATTGGGATGTTTGGGATATTTTGAAAACTGCAGGGAGGTTTGGGACAAATGTGACCAAACGCCGCTTTCAGTACTTCGCATATGTTGGGAATAAAAAAGTAGTAATTTCAAACTGCGAATACGTGCAGAGAGCCAGAATTTGGCTCCAAAATATGGCTCAGGCCTCGAAATTGGGATGTTTGGGATATTTTGAAGCCTGCAGGGAGGTTTGGGACAAATGTGGCCAAACGCCGCTTTCAAAACTTGGCATTTGTTGGGTATAGAAAAGTCATAATATCAAACTGCGAATACGTGCAGAGAGCCAGAATTTGGCTCCAAAATATGGCTCAGGCCTAGAAATTGGGGTATTTGGGATATTTTGAAACCTGCAGGGGAGTTTGTGCAAAATGTGACTCACTGCTGCTTTCAGTACTCGGCATATGTTGGGTATAAAAATTCGCAATTTCAAACTGCCAATACGTGCTGAGAGCCAGAATTTGGCTCCAAAATATGGCTCAGGCCTCGAAATTGGGATATTTAGGATATTTTGAAAACTGCAGGGGAGTTTGTGCAAAATGTTACTCACTGCCGCTTTCAGTACTTGGCATTTGTTGGGTATAAAAAGTCGTAATTTCAAACTGCCAATACGTGCAGAGAGCCTGAATTTGGCTCTAAAATATGGCTCAGGGCTCGAAATTGGGATGTTTGATATATTTTGAAAACGGCAGGGGGGATTGGGACAAATGTGTCCAAACGCCGCTTTCAGTTCTTGGCATATGTTGGGTATAAAAAAGTCGCAATTTCAAACTGCGAATACGTGCAGAGAGCCAGAATTCGGCTCCAAAATATGGCTCAGGCCTCGAAATTGGGATATTTGGGATGTTTCGAAAACTGCAGGGGAGTTTGTACGAAATATGACTCATTGCCGCTCTCAGGACTAGGCATATGTTGGGTATAAAGGTCGTAATTTGAAACTGCGAATACGTGCATAGAGCCAGAATTTGGCTCCAAAATATGGCTCAGGCCTCGAAATTGGGATATTTGGGATATTTTGGTAACTAAAGGGGGGTTTGGGACAAATGTGACCAAATGCCGCTTTTGGTACTTCGCATATGTTGGGTATAAAAAGTCATAATTTCAAACTGCGAATACGTGCAGAGAGCCAGAATTTGGCTCCAAAATATGGCTCAGGCCTCGAAATTGGGATATTTTGAAAACTGCAGGGGAGTTTGTGCAAAATGTGACTCACTGCCGCTTTCAGTACTTGGCATATATTTGGTATAAAATTCGTAATTTCAAACTGAGAATACGTGCAGATAGCCTGAATTTGGCTCAAAAATATGGCTCAGGCCTCGATATTGGAATGTTTGGGATATTTTGAAAACTGCAGGGAGGTTTGGGACAAATATGACCAAACGCCGCTCTCAGTAATTCGCATATGTTGGGTATAAAAAGTAGTAATTTCAAACTGCGAATACGTGCAGACAGCCTGAATTTGGCTCCAAAATATGGCTCGCGCCTCGAAATTGGGATATTTGGGATATTTTGAAAATTGCAGGGGAGTTTGTGCAAAATGTGACTCACTGCTGCTTTCAGTACTTGGCGTATGATGGGTATAAAAATTCGTAATATTAAACTGCCAATACGTGCAGAGAGCCAGAATTTGGCTCCAAAATATGGCTCAGGCCTCGATATTAAGATGGTAGTGATATTTTGAAAACTGCTTGGAGGTTTGCTACAAATGTGACCAAACGCTACTTTCAGTACTTCGCATTTGTTGGGTATAAAAAATTCGTAATTTCAAACTGCGAATAAGTGCAGAGAGCCAGAATTTGGCACCAAAATATGGCTCTGGCCTCGAAATTGGGATGTTTGGGATATTTTGAAAATTGAAGGGGAGTTTGTGCAAAATGTGACTCTCTGCCACTTTCAGTACTTGGCATATGTTGGATATAAAAAGTCGTAATATCAAACTGCGAATACGTGCAGAGAGCCAGAATTTGGCTCCAAAATATGACTCTGGCCTCAAAATTGGGATGTTTCGGATATTTTGAAGACTGCAGGGAGGTTTGGGACAAATGTGACCAAACGCCGCTGTCAGTACTTGGCATATGTTGGGTATAAAAAAGTCGTAATTTCAAACTGCGAATACGTGCAGAGAGCCAGAATTTGGCTCCAAAATATGGCTCAGGCCTTGAAATTGGGATATTAGGGATATTTTGAAAACTGCAGGGGAGTTTGTGCAAAATGTTACTCACTGCCGCTTTCAGTACTTGGCATTTGTTGGGTATAAAAAGTCGTAATTTCAAACTGCGAATACGTGCAGAGAGCCAGAATTTGGCTCCAAAAAATGGCTCAGGCCTCGAAATTGGGATATTTGTGATATTTTGAAAACTGCAGGGGAGTTTGTGCAAAATGTGACTCACTGCCTTTTTCAGTACTTGGCATATGTTGGGTATAAAAAGTTGTTATTTCAAGCTGCGAATACGTGCAGAGAGCCTAAATTTGGCTCTAAAATGTGGCTCAGGCCTCGATATTGGGATGTTTGGGATATTTTGAAAACTGCATGGAAGTTTGGGACATATGTGACCAAACGCCGCATTCAGTACTTGGCATATGTTGGGTATAAAAAGTTGTAATTTCAAACTGCGAATACGTGCAGAGAGCCAAATTTTGGCTTCAAAATATGGCTCAGGCCTCGAAATTGGGATATTTTGAAAACTGCAGGGGAGTTTGTGCAAAATGTGACTCACTGCCGCTTTCAGAACTTGCCATATGTTGGGTATAAAAAGTCGTAATTTCAAACTGAGAATACGTGCAGAGAGCCTGAATTTGGCTCCAAAATATGGCTCAAGCCTCGATATTGGAATGTTTGGGATATTTTGAAAACTGCAGGGAGGTTTGGGACAAATGTCACCAAACGCCGCTTTCAGTACTTTGCATATGTTGGGTATAAAAAAGTAGTAATTTCAAACTGCGAATACGTGCATAGGGCCAGAATTTGGCTCCAAAATATGGCTCAGGCCTCGAAATTGGGATGTTTGGGATATTTTGAAAACTGCAGGGAGGTTTGGGACAAATGTGACCAAACGCCGCTTTCAGTACTTCGCATATGTTGGGAATAAAAAAGTAGTAATTTCAAACTGCGAATACGTGCAGAGAGCCAGAATTTGGCTCCAAAATATGGCTCAGGCCTCGAAATTGGGATGTTTGGGATATTTTGAAGCCTGCAGGGAGGTTTGGGACAAATGTGGCCAAACGCCGCTTTCAAAACTTGGCATTTGTTGGGTATAGAAAAGTCATAATATCAAACTGCGAATACGTGCAGAGAGCCAGAATTTGGCTCCAAAATATGGCTCAGGCCTAGAAATTGGGGTATTTGGGATATTTTGAAACCTGCAGGGGAGTTTGTGCAAAATGTGACTCACTGCTGCTTTCAGTACTCGGCATATGTTGGGTATAAAAATTCGCAATTTCAAACTGCCAATACGTGCTGAGAGCCAGAATTTGGCTCCAAAATATGGCTCAGGCCTCGAAATTGGGATATTTAGGATATTTTGAAAACTGCAGGGGAGTTTGTGCAAAATGTTACTCACTGCCGCTTTCAGTACTTGGCATTTGTTGGGTATAAAAAGTCGTAATTTCAAACTGCCAATACGTGCAGAGAGCCTGAATTTGGCTCTAAAATATGGCTCAGGGCTCGAAATTGGGATGTTTGATATATTTTGAAAACGGCAGGGGGGATTGGGACAAATGTGTCCAAACGCCGCTTTCAGTTCTTGGCATATGTTGGGTATAAAAAAGTAGCAATTTCAAACTGCGAATACGTGCAGAGAGCCAGAATTCGGCTCCAAAATATGGCTCGGGCCTCGAAATTGGGATATTTGGGATATTTCGAAAACTGCTGGGGAGTTTGTACGAAATATGACTCATTGCCGCTCTCAGGACTAGGCATATGTTGGGTATAAAGGTCGTAATTTGAAACTGCGAATACGTGCATAGAGCCAGAATTTGGCTCCAAAATATGGCTCAGGCCTCGAAATTGGGATATTTGGGATATTTTGGTAACTAAAGGGGGGTTTGGGACAAATGTGACCAAATGCCGCTTTTGGTACTTCGCATATGTTGGGTATAAAAAGTCATAATTTCAAACTGCGAATACGTGCAGAGAGCCAGAATTTGGCTCCAAAATATGGCTCAGGCCTCGAAATTGGGATATTTGGGATATTTTGAAAACTGCAGGGGAGTTTGTGCAAAATGTGACTCACTGCCACTTTCAGTACTTGGCATATGTTGGGTATAAAAAGTCGTTATTTCAAGCTGCGAATACGTGCAGAGAGGCTAAATTGGCTCTAAAATGTGGCTCAGGCCTCGAAATTGGGATGTTTGGGATATTTTGAAAACTGCAGGGAAGTTTGGGACATATGTGACCAAATGCCGCATTCAGTACTTGGCATATGTTGGTGATAAAAAGTTGTAATTTCAAACTGAGAATACGTGCAGAGAGCCTGAATTTGGCTCAAAAATATGGCTCAGGCCACGATATTGGAATGTTTGGGATATTTTGAAAACTGCAGGGAGGTTTGGGACAAATGTGACCAAACGCCGCTCTCAGTACTTTGCTTATGTTGGGGATAAAAAAGTAGTAATTTCAAACTGCGAATACGTGAAGAGACACACAATTTGTCTCCAAAATAAAGCTCAGGCCTCGAAATTGTGATGTTTGGGATATTTTGAAAACTGCAGGGAGGTTTGGGACAAATGTGACCAAACGCCGCTCTCAGTATTTCGCATATGTTGGGTATAAAAATTAGTAATTTCAAACTGCGAATACGTGCAGACAGCCTGAATTTGGCTCCAAAATATGGCTCGCGCCTCGAAATTGGGATATTTGGGATATTTTGAAAATTGCAGGGGAGTTTGTGCAAAATGTGACTCACTGCTGCTTTCAGTACTTGGCGTATGATGGGTATAAAAATTCGTAATATTAAACTGCCAATACGTGCAGAGAGCCAGAATTTGGCTCCAAAATATGGCTCAGGCCTCGATATTAAGATGGTAGTGATATTTTGAAAACTGCTTGGAGGTTTGCTACAAATGTGACCAAACGCTACTTTCAGTACTTCGCATTTGTTGGGTATAAAAAATTTGTAATTTCAAACTGCGAATATGTGCAGAGAGCCAGAATTTGGCACCAAAATATGGCTTTGGCCTCGAAATTGGGATGTTTGGGATATTTTGAAAACTGCAGGGGAGTTTGTGCAAAATGTTACTCACTGCCGCTTTCAGTACTCGGCATATGTTGGGTATAAAAATTCGCAATTTCAAACTGCCAATACATGCTGAGAGCCAGAATTTGGCTCCAAAATATGGCTCAGGCCTCGAAATTGGGATATTTAGGATATTTTGAAAACTGCAGGGGAGTTTGTGCAAAATGTTACTCACTGCCGCTTTCAGTACTTGGCATTTGTTGGGTATAAAAAGTCGTAATTTCAAACTGCCAATACGTGCAGAGAGCCTGAATTTGGCTCTAAAATATGGCTCAGGGCTCGAAATTGGGATGTTTGATATATTTTGAAAACGGCAGGGGGGATTGGGACAAATGTGTCCAAACGCCGCTTTCAGTTCTTGGCATATGTTGGGTATAAAAAAGTCGCAATTTCAAACTGCAAATGCGTGCAGAGAGCCAGAATTTGGCTCCAAAAAATGGCGCAGGCCTCGAAATTGGGATATTTGGGATATTTTGAAAACTGCAGGGGAGTTTATGCAAAATGTGACTCACTGCCGCTTTCAGGACTAGGCGTATGTTGGGTATAAAAAAGTCGTAATTTCAAACTGCGAATACGTGCAGAGAGCCAGAATTTGGCTCCAAAATATGGCTCAGGCCTCAAAATTGGGATGTTTGGGAGGTTTTGAAAACTGCAGGGGGGTTTGGGACAAATGTGACCAAATGCCGCTTTCGGTACTTCGCATATATTGGGTATAAAAAGTCGGAATTTCAAACTGCGAATACGTGCAGAGAGCCAGAATTTGGCTTCAAAAAAATGGCTCAGGCCTCGAAATTGGGATATTTGCGATATTTTGAAAACTGCAGAGGAGTTTATGCAAAATGTGACTCACTGCCTTTTTCAGTACTTGGCATATGTTGGGTATAAAAAGTCGTAATTTCAAACTGAGAATACGTGCAGAGAGCCTGAATTTGGCTCCAAAATATGGCTCAGGCCTCGATATTGGAATGTTTGGGATATTTTGAAAACTGCAGGGAGATTTGGGACAAATGTCACCAAACGCCGCTTTCGGTACTTTGCATATGTTGTGTATAAAAAAGTAGTAATTTCAAACTGCGAATACGTGCAGAGAGACAGAATTTGGCTCCAAAATATGGCTCAGGCCTCGAAATTGGGATGTTCGGGATATTTTGAAAATTGCAGAAGGGATTGGGACATATGTGACCAAACGCCGCTTTCAGTACTTGGCATATGTTGGGTATAAAAAAGTAGTAATTTCAAACTGCGAATACGTGCAGCGAGACACAATTTGTGTCCAAAATATCGCTCAGGCCTCGAAATTGGGATGTTTGGGATATTTTGAAAACTGCAGGGAGGTTTGGGACAAATGTGACCAAACGCTTCTTTCAGTACTTCGCATTTGTTGGGTATAAAAAATTCGTAATTTCAAACTGCGAATACGTGCAGAGAGCCAGAATTTGGCACCAAAATATGGCTCAGGCCTCGAAATGGGGATGTTTGGGATATTTTGAAAACTGCAGGTGAGTTTGTGCAAGATGTGACTCTCTGCAACTTTCAGTACTTGGCATATGTTGGATATAAAAAGTCGTAATATCAAACGGCGAATACGTGCAGAGAGCCAGAATGTGGCTCCAAAATATGGCTCAGGCCTCGAAATTGGGATGTTTGGGATATTTTGAAGACTGCAGGGAGGTTTGGGACAAATGTGACCAAGCACCGCTTTCAGTACTTGGCATATGTTGGGTATAAAAAAGTCGTAATTTCAAACTGCGAATACGTGCAGAGTGCCAGAATTTGGCTCCAAAACATGGCTCTGGCCTCGAAATTGGGATATTTGGGATATTTCGAAAGCTGCAGGGGAGATTGTGCAAAATGTGACTCACTGCCGCTTTCAGGACTTAGCATATGTTGGTTATAAAAAGTCGTAATTTCAAACTGCGAATACGTGTATAGAGCCAGAATTTGGCTCCAAAATATGGCTCAGGCCTCGAAATAGGGATGTTTGGGATATTTTGAAAACTACAGAGGGATTGGGACAAATGTGACCAAATGCAGCTTTCAGTATTTGGCATATGTTGGGTTTAAAAAAGTTGCAATTTCAAACTGCGAATACGTGCAGAGAGCCAGAATTCGGCTCCAAAATATGGCTCAGGCCTCGAAATTGGGATATTTGGGTTATTTCGAAAACTGCAGGGGAGTTTGTACGAAATATGACTCATTGCCGCTTTCAGTACTAGGCATATGTTGGGTATAAAAAGTCGTAATTTCAAACTGCGAATACGCGCAGAGAGCCAGAATTTGGCTCCAAAATATGGCTCAGGCCTCGAAATCGGGATATTTCGAAAACTGCAGAGGAGTTTGTGCAAAATGTGACTCACTGCCGCTCTCAGGACTTGGCATATGTTGGGTATAAAAAGTCGTTATTTCAAGCTGCGAATACGTGCAGAGAGGCTATATTTGGCTCTAAAATGTGGCTCAGGCCTCGAAATTGGGATGTTTGGGATATTTTGAAAACTGCAGGGAAGTTTGGGACATATGTGACCAAATGCCGCATTCAGTACTTGGCATATGTTGGGGATAAAAAGTTGTAATTTCAAACTGCGAATACGTGCAGAGAGCCAGAATTTGGCTCCAAAATATGGCTCAAGCCTCGAAATTGGGATATTTTGAAAACTGCAGGGGAGTTTGTGCAAAATGTGACTCACTGCCGCTTTCCGTACTTGGCATATGTTCGGTATAAAATTCGTAATTTCAAACTGAGAATACGTGCAGAGAGCCTGAATTTGACTCCAAAATGTGGCTCAGGCCTCGAAATTGGGATATTTGGGATATTTCGAAAACTGCAGGGGAGTTTGTGCAAAATGTGACTCACTGCCGCTCTCAGTACTTGGCATATGTTGCGGATAAAAAGTTGTAATTTCAAACTGCGAATACGTGCAGAGAGCCAGAATTTGGCTCTAAAATATGGCTCAGGCCTCGAAATTGGGATATTTGGGATATTTTGAAAACTGCAGGGGAGTTTGTGCAAAATGTGACTCACTGCCGCTTTCAGTACTTGGCATATGTTCGGTATAAAATTCGTAATTTCAAACTGAGAATACGTGCCGAGAGCTTGAATTTGGCTCCAAAATATGGCTCAGGCCTCGATATTGGAATGTTTGGGATATTTTGAAAACTGCAGGGAGGTTTGGGACAAATGTGACCAAACGCCGCTTTCAGTACTTTGCATATGTTGGGTATAAAAAAGTAGTAATTTCAAACTGCAAATACGTGCAGAGACACGCAATTTGTCTCCAAAATAAAGCTCAGGCCTCGAAATTGTGATGTTTGGGATATTTTGAAAACTGCAGGGAGTTTGGGACAAATGTGACCAAACGCCGCTCTCAGTAATTCGCATATGTTGGGTATAAAAAGTAGTAATTTCAAACTGCGAATACGTGCAGAGAGCCAGAATTCGGCTCCAAAATATGGCTCAGGCCTCGAAATTGGGATATTTGGGTTATTTCGAAAACTGCAGGGGAGTTTGAACGAAATATGACTCATTGCCGCTTTCAGGACTAGGCATATGTTGGGTATAAAAAGTCGTAATTTCAAACTGCGAATACGTGCAGAGAGCCAGAATTTGGCTCCAAAATATGGCTCAGGCCTCGAAATTGGGATATTTGGGATATTTTGGTAACTAAAGGGGGGTTTGGGACAAATGTGACCAAATGCCGCTTTTGGTACTTCGCATATGTTGGGTATAAAAAGTCATAATTTCAAACTGCGAATACGTGCAGAGACACACAATTTGTCTCCAAAATAAAGCTCAGGCCTCGAAATTGTGATGTTTGGGATATTTTGAAAACTGCAGGGAGGTTTGGGACAAATGTGTCCAAACGCCGCTCTCAGTAATTCGCATATGTTGGGTATAAAAAGTAGTAATTTCAAACTGCGAATACGTGCAGACAGCCTGAATTTGGCTCCAAAATATGGCTCGCGCCTCGAAATTGGGATATTTGGGATATTTTGAAAATTGCAGGGGATTTTGTGCAAAATGTGACTCACTGCTGCTTTCAGTACTTGGCGTATGATGGGTATAAAAATTCGTAATATTAAACTGCGAATACGAGCAGAGAGCCAGAATTTGGCTCCAAAATATGGCTCAGGCCTCGAAATTGGAGAATTTTGGATATTTTGAAACCTGCAGGGGAGTTTGTGCAAAATGTGACTCACTGCTGCTTTCAGTGCTCGGCATATGTTGGGTATAAAAATTCGCAATTTCAAACTGCCAATACGTGCTGAGAGCCAGAATTTGGCTCCAAAATATGGCTCAGGCCTCGAAATTGGGATATTTGGGATATTTTGAAAACTGCAGGGGAGTTTGTGCAGAATGTTACTCACTGCCGCTTTCAGTACTTGGCATTTGTTGGGTATAAAAAGTCGTAATTTCAAACTGCGAATACGTGCAGAGAGCCTGAATTTGGCTCTAAAATATGGCTCAGGGCTCGAAATTGGGATGTTTGATATATTTTGAAAACGGCAGGGGATATTGGGACAAATGTGTCCAAACGCCGCATTCAGTTCTTGGCATATGTTGGGTATAAAAAAGTCGCAATTTCAAACTGCAAATACGTGCAGAGAGCCAGAATTTGGCTCCAAAAAATGGCTCAGTCCACGAAATTGGGATATTTGGGATATTTTGTAAACTGCAGGGGAGTTTATGCAAAATGTGACTCACTGCTGCTTTCAGGACTTGGCATATGTTGGGTATAAAAAAGTCGTAATTTCAAAATGCGAATACGTGCAGAGAGCCAGAATTTGGCTCTAAAATATGGCTCAGGCCTCAAAATTGGGATGTTTGGGATATTTTGAAAACTGCAGGGGGGTTTGGGACAAATGTGACCAAATGCCGCTTTCGGTACTTCGCATATGTTGGGTATAAAAAGTCGCAATTTCAAACTGCGAATACGTGCAGAGAGCCAGAATTTGGCTCCAAAAAATGGCTCAGGCCTCTAAATTGGGATATTTGCGATATTTTGAAAACTGCAGGGGAGTTTGTGCAAAATGTGACTCACTGCCTTTTTCAGTACTTGGCATATGTTGGGTATAAAAAGTCGTTATTTCAAGCTGCGAATACGTGCAGAGAGCCTAAATTTGGCTCTAAAATGTGGCTCAGGCCTCGAAATTGGGATGTTTGGGATATTTTGAAAACTGCATGGAAGTTTGGGACATATGTCACCAAACGCCGCATTCAGTACTTGGCATATGTTGGGTATAAAAAGTTGTAATTTCAAACTGCGAATACGTTCAGAGAGCAAAATTTTGGCTCCAAAATATGGCTCAGGCCTCGAAATTGGGATATTTTGAAAACTGTAGGGGAGTTTGTGCAAAATGTGACTCACTGCCACTTTCAGTACTTGGCATATGTTGGGTTTAAAAAAGTCGCAATTTCAAACTGCAAAAACGTTCAGAGAGCCAGAATTCGGCTCCAAAATATTGCTCAGGCCTCGAAATTGGGATATTTGGGATATTTCGAAAACTGCAGGGGAGTTTGTTCGAAATGTGACTTATTGACGCTTTCAGGACTAGGCATATGTTGGGTATAAAAAGTCGTAATTTGAAACTGCGAATACGTGCATAGAGCCAGAATTTGGCTCCAAAATATGGCTCAGGCCTCGAAATTGGGATGTTTGGGATATTTTGAAAACTGCAGGGAGGTTTGGGACAAATGTGACCAAACGGTGCTTTCAGTACTTCGCATTTGTTGGGTATAAAAATTCGTAATTTCAAACTGCGAATACGTGCAGAGAGCCAGAATTTGGCACCAAAATATGGCTCAGGCCTCGAAATTGGGATGTTTGGGATATTTTGAAAACTGCAGGGGAGTTTGTGCAAGATGTGACTCTGCCACTTTCAGTACTTGGCATATGTTGGATATAAAAAGTCGTAATATCAAACGGCGAATACGTGCAGAGAGCCAGAATGTGGCTCCAAAATATGGCTCAGGCCTCGAAATTGGGATGTTTGGGATATTTTGAAGACTGCAGGGAGGTTTGGGACAAATGTGACCAAGCACCGCTTTCAGTACTTGGCATATGTTGGGTATAAAAATTCGTAATTTCAAACTGCGAATACGTGCAGCGAGCCAGAATTTGGCTTCAAAACATGGCTCTGGCCTCGAAATTGGGATATTTGGGATATTTCGAAAGCTGCAGGGGAGATTGTGCAAAATGTGACTCACTGCCGCTTTCAGGACTTAGCATATGTTGGGTATAAAAAGTCGTAATTTCAAACTGCGAATACATGCAGAGAGCCAGAATTTGGCTCCAAAATATGGCTCAGGTCTCGAAATTGGGATATTTGGGATATTTTGGTAACTAAAGGGGGGTTTGGGACAAATGTGACCAAATGCCGCTTTTGGTACTTCGCATATGTTGGGTATAAAAAGTCATAATTTCAAACTGCGAATACGTGCAGAGAGCCTGAATTTGACTCCAAAATATGGCTCAGGCCTCGAAATTGGGATATTTCGAAAACTGTAGGGGAGTTTGTGCAAAATGTGACTCACTGCCGCTTTCAGTACTTGGCATATGTTCGTTATAAAATTCGTAATTTCAAACTGAGAATACGTGCAGAGAGCCTGAATTTGGCTCCAAAATATGACTCAGGCCTCGATATTGGAATGTTTGGGATATTTTGAAAACTGCAGGGAGGTTTGGGCCAAATGTGACCAAACGCCGCTTTCAGTACTTTGCATATGTTGGGTATAAAAAAAGTAGTAATTTCAAACTGCGAATACGTGCAGAGACACACAATTTGTCTCCAAAATATCGCTCAGGCCTCGAAATTGTGATGTTTGGGATATTTTGAAAACTGCAGGGAGGTTTGGGACAAATGTGACCAAACGCCGCTCTCAGTAATTCGCATATGTTGGGTATAAAAATTCGTAATTTCAAACTGCGAATACGTGCAGACAGCCTGAATTTGGCTCCAAAATATGGCTCGCGCCTCGAAATTGGGATATTTGGGATATTTTGAAAATTGCAGGGGAGTTTGTGCAAAATGTGACTCACTGCTGCTTTCAGTACTTCTCATATGTTGGATATAAAAAGTCGTAATATCAAACTGCGAATACGTGCAGAGAGCCAGAATTTGGCTCCAAAATATGGCTCAGGCCTCGAAATTGGGATGTTTGGGATATTTTGAAGACTGAAGGGAGGTTTGGGACAAATGTGACCAAATGCCGCTTCCAGTATTTGGCATAAGTTGGGTTTAAAAAAGTCGCAATTTCAAACTGCGAATACGTGCAGAGAGCCAGAATTCGGCTCCAAAATATGGCTCAGGCCTCGAAATTGGGATATTTGGGATATTTCGAAAACTGCAGGGGAGTTTGTACGAAATATGACTCATTGCCGCTCTCAGGACTAGGCATATGTTGGGTATAAAGGTCGTAATTTGAAACTGCGAATACGTGCATAGAGCCAGAATTTGGCTCCAAAATATGGCTCAGGCCCCGAAATTGGGATATTTGGGATATTTTGGTAACTAAAGGGGGGTTTGGGACAAATGTGACCAAATGCCGCTTTTGGTACTTCGCATATGTTGGGTATAAAAAGTCATAATTTCTAACTGCGAATACGTGCAGAGAGCCAGAATTTGGCTCCAAAATATGGCTCAGGTCTCGAAATTGGAGAATTTTGGATATTTTGAAACCTGCAGGGGAGTTTGTGCAAAATGTGACTCACTGCAGCTTTCAGTGCTCGGCATATGTTGGGTATAAAAATTCGCAATTTCAAACTGCCAATACGTGCTGAGAGCCAGAATTTAGCTCCAAAATATGGCTCAGGCCTCGAAATTGGGATATTTGGGATATTTTGAAAACTGCAGGGGAGTTTGTGCAGAATGTTACTCACTGCCGCTTTCAGTACTTGGCATTTGTTGGGTATAAAAAGTCGTAATTTCAAACTGCGAATACGTGCAGAGAGCCTGAATTTGGCTCTAAAATATGGCTCAGGGCTCGAAATTGGGATGTTTGATATATTTTGAAAACGGCAGGGGATATTGGGACAAATGTGTCCAAACGCCGCATTAAGTTCTTGGCATATGTTGGGTATAAAAAAGTCGCAATTTCAAACTGCAAATACGTGCAGAGAGCCAGAATTTGGCTCCAAAAAATGGCTCAGTCCACGAAATTGGGATATTTGGGATATTTTGTAAACTGCAGGGGAGTTTATGCAAAATGTGACTCACTGCTGCTTTCAGGACTTGGCATATGTTGGGTATAAAAAAGTCGTAATTTCAAAATGCGAATACGTGCAGAGAGCCAGAATTTGGCTCCAAAATATGGCTCAGGCCTCAAAATTGGGATGTTTGGGATATTTTGAAAACTGCAGGGGGGTTTGGGACAAATGTGACCAAATGCCGCTTTCGGTACTTCGCATATGTTGGGTATAAAAAGTCGCAATTTCAAACTGCGAATACGTGCAGAGAGCCAGAATTTGGCTCCAAAATATGGCTCAGGCCTCGAAATTGTGATGTTCGGGATATTTTGAAAATTGCAGGGGGGATTGGGACAAATGTGACCAAACGCCGCTTTCAGTACTTGGCATATGTTGGGTATAAAAAAGTAGTAATTTCAAACTGCGAATACGTGCAGAGAGCCAGAATTTGGCACCAAAATATGGCTCAGGCCTCGAAATTGGGATGTTTGGGATATTTTGAAAACTGCAGGGGAGTTTGTGCAAAATGTGACTCTCTGCGACTTTCAGTACTTGGCATATGTTGGATATAAAAAGTCGTAATATCAAACTGCGAATACGTGCAGAGAGCCAGAATGTGGCTCCAAAATATGGCTCAGGCCTCGAAATTGGGATGTTTGGGATATTTTGAAGACTGCAGGGAGGTTTGGGACAAATGTGACCAAGCGCCGCTTTCAGTACTTGGCATATGTTGGGTATAAAAAATTCGTAATTTCAAACTGCGAATACGTGCAGAGAGCCAGAATTTGGCTCCAAAACATGGCTCAGGCCTCGAAATTGGGATATTTGGGATATTTCGAAAACTGCAGGGAAGTTTGTGCAAAATGTGACTCACTGCCACTTTCAGGACTTAGCATATGTTGGGTATAAAAAGTCGTAATTTCAAACTGCGAATACGTGTATAGAGCCAGAATTTGGCTCCAAAATATGGCTAAGGCCTCGAAATTGGGATGTTTGGGATATTTTGAAAACTGCAGAGGGATTAGGACAAATGTGACCAATTGCCGCTTTCAGTAATTGGCATATGTTGGGTTTAAAAAAGTCGCAATTTCAAACTGCGAAAACGTTCAGAGAGCCAGAATTCGGCTCCAAAATATTGCTCAGACCTCGAAATTGGGATATTTGGGATATTTCGAAAGCTGCAGGGGAGTTTGTTCGAAATGTGACTTATTGACGCTTTCAGGACTAGGCATATGTTGGGTATAAAAAGTCTTAATTTGAAACTGCGAATACGTGCATAGAGCCAGAATTTGGCTCCAAAATATGGCTCAGGCCTCGAAATTGGGATGTTTGGGATATTTTGAAAACTGCAGGGAGGTTTGGGACAAATGTGACCAAACGGTGCTTTCAGTACTTCGCATTTGTTGGGTATAAAAATTCGTAATTTCAAACTGCGAATACGTGCAGAGAGCCAGAATTTGGCACCAAAATATGGCTCAGGCCTCGAAATTGGGATGTTTGGGATATTTTGAAAACTGCAGGGCAGTTTGTGCAAGATGTGACTCTCTGCCACTTTCAGTACTTGGCATATGTTGGATATAAAAAGTCGTAATATCAAACGGCGAATACGTGCAGAGAGCCAGAATGTGGCTCCAAAATATGGCTCAGGCCTCGAAATTGGGATGTTTGGGATATTTTGAAGACTGCAGGGAGGTTTGGGACAAATGTGACCAAGCACCGCTTTCAGTACTTGGCATATGTTGGGTATAAAAAAGTCGTAATTTCAAACTGCGAATACGTGCAGAGAGCCAGAATTTGGCTCCAAAACATGGCTCTGGCCTCGAAATTGGGATATTTGGGATATTTCGAAAGCTGCAGGGGAGATTGTGCAAAATGTGACTCACTGCCGCTTTCAGGACTTAGCATATGTTGGGTATAAAAAGCCGTAATTTCAAACTGCGAATACGTGTATAGAGCCAGAATTTGGCTCCAAAATATGGCTCAGGCCTCGAAATAGGGATGTTTGGGATATTTTGAAAACTACAGAGGGATTGGGACAAATGTGACCAAATGCCGCTTTCAGTATTTGGCATATGTTGGGTTTAAAAAAGTCGCAATTTCAAACTGAGAATACGTGCAGAGAGCCAGAATTCGGCTCCAAAATATGGCTCAGGCCTCGAAATTGGGATATTTGGGTTATTTCGAAAACTGCAGGGGAGTTTGTACGAAATATGACTCATTGCCACTCTCAGGACTAGGCATATGTTGGGTATAAAAAGTCGTAATTTCAAACTGCGAATACATGCAGAGAGCCAGAATATGGCTCCAAAATATGGCTCAGGCCTCGAAATTGGGATATTTGGGATATTTTGGTAACTAAAGGGGGGTTTGGGACAAATGTGACCAAATGCCGCTTTTTGTACTTCGCATATGTTGGGTATAAAAAGTCATAATTTCAAACTGCGAATACGTGCAGAGAGCCTGAATTTGACTCCAAAATATGGCTCAGGCCTCGAAATTGGGATATTTCGAAAACTGCAGGGGAGTTTGTGCAAAATGTGACTCACTGCCGCTTTCAGTACTTGGCCTGTGTTGGGTATAAAAAGTCGTAATATCAAACTGCGGATACGTGCAGAGAGCCAGAATTTGGCTCCAAAATATGGCTCAGGCCTCGAAATTGGGATATTTGGGTTATTTCGAAAACTGCAGGGGAGTTTGTACGAAATATGACTCATTGCCGCTTTCAGTACTAGGCATATGTTGGGTATAAAAAGTCGTAATTTCAAACTGCGAATACGCGCAGAGAGCCAGAATTTGGCTCCAAAATATGGCTCAGGCCTCGAAATCGGGATATTTCGAAAACTGCAGAGGAGTTTGTGCAAAATGTGACTCACTGCCGCTCTCAGGACTTGGCATATGTTGGGTATAAAAAGTCGTTATTTCAAGCTGCGAATACGTGCAGAGAGGCTATATTTGGCTCTAAAATGTGGCTCAGGCCTCGAAATTGGGATGTTTGGGATATTTTGAAAACTGCAGGGAAGTTTGGGACATATGTGACCAAATGCCGCATTCAGTACTTGGCATATGTTGGGGATAAAAAGTTGTAATTTCAAACTGCGAATACGTGCAGAGAGCCAGAATTTGGCTCCAAAATATGGCTCAAGCCTCGAAATTGGGATATTTTGAAAACTGCAGGGGAGTTTGTGCAAAATGTGACTCACTGCCGCTTTCCGTACTTGGCATATGTTCGGTATAAAATTCGTAATTTCAAACTGAGAATACGTGCAGAGAGCCTGAATTTGACTCCAAAATGTGGCTCAGGCCTCGAAATTGGGATATTTGGGATATTTCGAAAACTGCAGGGGAGTTTGTGCAAAATGTGACTCACTGCCGCTCTCAGTACTTGGCATATGTTGCGGATAAAAAGTTGTAATTTCAAACTGCGAATACGTGCAGAGAGCCAGAATTTGGCTCTAAAATATGGCTCAGGCCTCGAAATTGGGATATTTGGGATATTTTGAAAACTGCAGGGGAGTTTGTGCAAAATGTGACTCACTGCCGCTTTCAGTACTTGGCATATGTTCGGTATAAAATTCGTAATTTCAAACTGAGAATACGTGCCGAGAGCTTGAATTTGGCTCCAAAATATGGCTCAGGCCTCGATATTGGAATGTTTGGGATATTTTGAAAACTGCAGGGAGGTTTGGGACAAATGTGACCAAACGCCGCTTTCAGTACTTTGCATATGTTGGGTATAAAAAAGTAGTAATTTCAAACTGCAAATACGTGCAGACACGCAATTTGTCTCCAAAATAAAGCTCAGGCCTCGAAATTGTGATGTTTGGGATATTTTGAAAACTGCAGGGAGTTTGGGACAAATGTGACCAAACGCCGCTCTCAGTAATTCGCATATGTTGGGTATAAAAAGTAGTAATTTCAAACTGCGAATACGTGCAGAGAGCCAGAATTCGGCTCCAAAATATGGCTCAGGCCTCGAAATTGGGATATTTGGGTTATTTCGAAAACTGCAGGGGAGTTTGTACGAAATATGACTCATTGCCGCTTTCAGGACTAGGCATATGTTGGGTATAAAAAGTCGTAATTTCAAACTGCGAATACGTGCAGAGAGCCAGAATTTGGCTCCAAAATATGGCTCAGGCCTCGAAATTGGGATATTTGGGATATTTTGGTAACTAAAGGGGGGTTTGGGACAAATGTGACCAAATGCCGCTTTTGGTACTTCGCATATGTTGGGTATAAAAAGTCATAATTTCAAACTGCGAATACGTGCAGAGACACACAATTTGTCTCCAAAATAAAGCTCAGGCCTCGAAATTGTGATGTTTGGGATATTTTGAAAACTGCAGGGAGGTTTGGGACAAATGTGTCCAAACGCCGCTCTCAGTAATTCGCATATGTTGGGTATAAAAAGTAGTAATTTCAAACTGCGAATACGTGCAGACAGCCTGATTTTGGCTCCAAAATATGGCTCGCGCCTCGAAATTGGGATATTTGGGATATTTTGAAAATTGCAGGGGATTTTGTGCAAAATGTGACTCACTGCTGCTTTCAGTACTTGGCGTATGATGGGTATAAAAATTCGTAATATTAAACTGCGAATACGAGCAGAGAGCCAGAATTTGGCTCCAAAATATGGCTCAGGCCTCGAAATTGGAGAATTTTGGATATTTTGAAACCTGCAGGGGAGTTTGTGCAAAATGTGACTCACTGCTGCTTTCAGTGCTCGGCATATGTTGGGTATAAAAATTCGCAATTTCAAACTGCCAATACGTGCTGAGAGCCAGAATTTGGCTCCAAAATATGGCTCAGGCCTCGAAATTGGGATATTTGGGATATTTTGAAAACTGCAGGGGAGTTTGTGCAGAATGTTACTCACTGCCGCTTTCAGTACTTGGCATTTGTTGGGTATAAAAAGTCGTAATTTCAAACTGCGAATACGTGCAGAGAGCCTGAATTTGGCTCTAAAATATGGCTCAGGGCTCGAAATTGGGATGTTTGATATATTTTGAAAACGGCAGGGGATATTGGGACAAATGTGTCCAAACGCCGCATTCAGTTCTTGGCATATGTTGGGTATAAAAAAGTCGCAATTTCAAACTGCAAATACGTGCAGAGAGCCAGAATTTGGCTCCAAAAAATGGCTCAGTCCACGAAATTGGGATATTTGGGATATTTTGTAAACTGCAGGGGAGTTTATGCAAAATGTGACTCACTGCTGCTTTCAGGACTTGGCATATGTTGGGTATAAAAAAGTCGTAATTTCAAAATGCGAATACGTGCAGAGAGCCAGAATTTGGCTCTAAAATATGGCTCAGGCCTCAAAATTGGGATGTTTGGGATATTTTGAAAACTGCAGGGGGGTTTGGGACCAATGTGACCAAATGCCGCTTTCGGTACTTCGCATATGTTGGGTATAAAAAGTCGCAATTTCAAACTGCGAATACGTGCAGAGAGCCAGAATTTGGCTCCAAAAAATGGCTCAGGCCTCTAAATTGGGATATTTGCGATATTTTGAAAACTGCAGGGGAGTTTGTGCAAAATGTGACTCACTGCCTTTTTCAGTACTTGGCATATGTTGGGTATAAAAAGTCGTTATTTCAAGCTGCGAATACGTGCAGAGAGCCTAAATTTGGCTCTAAAATGTGGCTCAGGCCTCGAAATTGGGATGTTTGGGATATTTTGAAAACTGCATGGAAGTTTGGGACATATGTCACCAAACGCCGCATTCAGTACTTGGCATATGTTGGGTATAAAAAGTTGTAATTTCAAACTGCGAATACGTTCAGAGAGCAAAATTTTGGCTCCAAAATATGGCTCAGGCCTCGAAATTGGGATATTTTGAAAACTGTAGGGGAGTTTGTGCAAAATGTGACTCACTGCCACTTTCAGTACTTGGCATATGTTGGGTTTAAAAAAGTCGCAATTTCAAACTGCGAAAACGTTCAGAGAGCCAGAATTCGGCTCCAAAATATTGCTCAGGCCTCGAAATTGGGATATTTGGGATATTTCGAAAACTGCAGGGGAGTTTGTTCGAAATGTGACTTATTGACGCTTTCAGGACTAGGCATATGTTGGGTATAAAAAGTCGTAATTTGAAACTGCGAATACGTGCATAGAGCCAGAATTTGGCTCCAAAATATGGCTCAGGCCTCGAAATTGGGATGTTTGGGATATTTTGAAAACTGCAGGGAGGTTTGGGACAAATGTGACCAAACGGTGCTTTCAGTACTTCGCATTTGTTGGGTATAAAAATTCGTAATTTCAAACTGCGAATACGTGCAGAGAGCCAGAATTTGGCACCAAAATATGGCTCAGGCCTCGAAATTGGGATGTTTGGGATATTTTGAAAACTGCAGGGGAGTTTGTGCAAGATGTGACTCTGCCACTTTCAGTACTTGGCATATGTTGGATATAAAAAGTCGTAATATCAAACGGCGAATACGTGCAGAGAGCCAGAATGTGGCTCCAAAATATGGCTCAGGCCTCGAAATTGGGATGTTTGGGATATTTTGAAGACTGCAGGGATGTTTGGGACAAATGTGACCAAGCACCGCTTTCAGTACTTGGCATATGTTGGGTATAAAAATTCGTAATTTCAAACTGCGAATACGTGCAGCGAGCCAGAATTTGGCTTCAAAACATGGCTCTGGCCTCGAAATTGGGATATTTGGGATATTTCGAAAGCTGCAGGGGAGATTGTGCAAAATGTGACTCACTGCCGCTTTCAGGACTTAGCATATGTTGGGTATAAAAAGTCGTAATTTCAAACTGCGAATACATGCAGAGAGCCAGAATTTGGCTCCAAAATATGGCTCAGGTCTCGAAATTGGGATATTTGGGATATTTTGGTAACTAAAGGGGGGTTTGGGACAAATGTGACCAAATGCCGCTTTTGGTACTTCGCATATGTTGGGTATAAAAAGTCATAATTTCAAACTGCGAATACGTGCAGAGAGCCTGAATTTGACTCCAAAATATGGCTCAGGCCTCGAAATTGGGATATTTCGAAAACTGTAGGGGAGTTTGTGCAAAATGTGACTCACTGCCGCTTTCAGTACTTGGCATATGTTCGTTATAAAATTCGTAATTTCAAACTGAGAATACGTGCAGAGAGCCTGAATTTGGCTCCAAAATATGACTCAGGCCTCGATATTGGAATGTTTGGGATATTTTGAAAACTGCAGGGAGGTTTGGGCCAAATGTGACCAAACGCCGCTTTCAGTACTTTGCATATGTTGGGTATAAAAAAAGTAGTAATTTCAAACTGCGAATACGTGCAGAGACACACAATTTGTCTCCAAAATATCGCTCAGGCCTCGAAATTGTGATGTTTGGGATATTTTGAAAACTGCAGGGAGGTTTGGGACAAATGTGACCAAACGCCGCTCTCAGTAATTCGCATATGTTGGGTATAAAAAGTCGTAATTTCAAACTGCGAATACGTGCAGACAGCCTGAATTTGGCTCCAAAATATGGCTCGCGCCTCGAAATTGGGATATTTGGGATATTTTGAAAATTGCAGGGGAGTTTGTGCAAAATGTGACTCACTGCTGCTTTCAGTACTTCTCATATGTTGGATATAAAAAGTCGTAATATCAAACTGCGAATACGTGCAGAGAGCCAGAATTTGGCTCCAAAATATGGCTCAGGCCTCGAAATTGGGATGTTTGGGATATTTTGAAGACTGAAGGGAGGTTTGGGACAAATGTGACCAAATGCCGCTTCCAGTATTTGGCATAAGTTGGGTTTAAAAAAGTCGCAATTTCAAACTGCGAATACGTGCAGAGAGCCAGAATTCGGCTCCAAAATATGGCTCAGGCCTCGAAATTGGGATATTTGGGATATTTCGAAAACTGCAGGGGAGTTTGTACGAAATATGACTCATTGCCGCTCTCAGGACTAGGCATATGTTGGGTATAAAGGTCGTAATTTGAAACTGCGAATACGTGCATAGAGCCAGAATTTGGCTCCAAAATATGGCTCAGGCCCCGAAATTGGGATATTTGGGATATTTTGGTAACTAAAGGGGGGTTTGGGACAAATGTGACCAAATGCCGCTTTTGGTACTTCGCATATGTTGGGTATAAAAAGTCATAATTTCTAACTGCGAATACGTGCAGAGAGCCAGAATTTGGCTCCAAAATATGGCTCAGGTCTCGAAATTGGAGAATTTTGGATATTTTGAAACCTGCAGGGGAGTTTGTGCAAAATGTGACTCACTGCAGCTTTCAGTGCTCGGCATATGTTGGGTATAAAAATTCGCAATTTCAAACTGCCAATACGTGCTGAGAGCCAGAATTTAGCTCCAAAATATGGCTCAGGCCTCGAAATTGGGATATTTGGGATATTTTGAAAACTGCAGGGGAGTTTGTGCAGAATGTTACTCACTGCCGCTTTCAGTACTTGGCATTTGTTGGGTATAAAAAGTCGTAATTTCAAACTGCGAATACGTGCAGAGAGCCTGAATTTGGCTCTAAAATATGGCTCAGGGCTCGAAATTGGGATGTTTGATATATTTTGAAAACGGCAGGGGATATTGGGACAAATGTGTCCAAACGCCGCATTAAGTTCTTGGCATATGTTGGGTATAAAAAAGTCGCAATTTCAAACTGCAAATACGTGCAGAGAGCCAGAATTTGGCTCCAAAAAATGGCTCAGTCCACGAAATTGGGATATTTGGGATATTTTGTAAACTGCAGCGGAGTTTATGCAAAATGTGACTCACTGCTGCTTTCAGGACTTGGCATATGTTGGGTATAAAAAAGTCGTAATTTCAAAATGCGAATACGTGTAGAGAGCCAGAATTTGGCTCCAAAATATGGCTCAGGCCTCAAAATTGGGATGTTTGGGATATTTTGAAAACTGCAGGGGGGTTTGGGACAAATGTGACCAAATGCCGCTTTCGGTACTTCGCATATGTTGGGTATAAAAAGTCGCAATTTCAAACTGCGAATACGTGCAGAGAGCCAGAATTTGGCTCCAAAATATGGCTCAGGCCTCGAAATTGTGATGTTCGGGATATTTTGAAAATTGCAGGGGGGATTGGGACAAATGTGACCAAACGCCGCTTTCAGTACTTGGCATATGTTGGGTATAAAAAAGTAGTAATTTCAAACTGCGAATACGTGCAGAGAGCCAGAATTTGGCACCAAAATATGGCTCAGGCCTCGAAATTGGGATGTTTGGGATATTTTGAAAACTGCAGGGGAGTTTGTGCAAAATGTGACTCTCTGCCACTTTCAGTACTTGGCATATGTTGGATATAAAAGTCGTAATATCAAACTGCGAATACGTGCAGAGAGCCAGAATGTGGCTCCAAAATATGGCTCAGGCCTCGAAATTGGGATGTTTGGGATATTTTGAAGACTGCAGGGAGGTTTGGGACAAATGTGACCAAGCGCCGCTTTCAGTACTTGGCATATGTTGGGTATAAAAAATTCGTAATTTCAAACTGCGAATACGTGCAGAGAGCCAGAATTTGGCTCCAAAACATGGCTCAGGCCACGAAATTGGGATATTTGGGATATTTCGAAAACTGCAGGGAAGTTTGTGCAAAATGTGACTCACTGCCACTTTCAGGACTTAGCATATGTTGGGTATAAAAAGTCGTAATTTCAAACTGCGAATACGTGTATAGAGCCAGAATTTGGCTCGAAAATATGGCTAAGGCCTCGAAATTGGGATGTTTGGGATATTTTGAAAACTGCAGAGGGATTAGGACAAATGTGACCAAATGCCGCTTTCAGTAATTGGCATATGTTGGGTTTAAAAAAGTCGCAATTTCAAACTGCGAAAACGTTCAGAGAGCCAGAATTCGGCTCCAAAATATTGCTCAGACCTCGAAATTGGGATATTTGGGATATTTCGAAAGCTGCAGGGGAGTTTGTTCGAAATGTGACTTATTGACGCTTTCAGGACTAGGCATATGTTGGGTATAAAAAGTCTTAATTTGAAACTGCGAATACGTGCATAGAGCCAGAATTTGGCTCCAAAATATGGCTCAGGCCTCGAAATTGGGATGTTTGGGATATTTTGAAAACTGCAGGGAGGTTTGGGACAAATGTGACCAAACGGTGCTTTCAGTACTTCGCATTTGTTGGGTATAAAAATTCGTAATTTCAAACTGCGAATACGTGCAGAGAGCCAGAATTTGGCACCAAAATATGGCTCAGGCCTCGAAATTGGGATGTTTGGGATATTTTGAAAACTGCAGGGCAGTTTGTGCAAGATGTGACTCTCTGCCACTTTCAGTACTTGGCATATGTTGGATATAAAAAGTCGTAATATCAAACGGCGAATACGTGCAGAGAGCCAGAATGTGGCTCCAAAATATGGCTCAGGCCTCGAAATTGGGATGTTTGGGATATTTTGAAGACTGCAGGGAGGTTTGGGACAAATGTGACCAAGCACCGCTTTCAGTACTTGGCATATGTTGGGTATAAAAAACTCGTAATTTCAAACTGCGAATACGTGCAGAGAGCCAGAATTTGGCTCCAAAACATGGCTCTGGCCTCGAAATTGGGATATTTGGGATATTTCGAAAGCTGCAGGGGAGATTGTGCAAAATGTGACTCACTGCCGCTTTCAGGACTTAGCATATGTTGGGTATAAAAAGTCGTAATTTCAAACTGCGAATACGTGTATAGAGCCAGAATTTGGCTCCAAAATATGGCTCAGGCCTCGAAATAGGGATGTTTGGGATATTTTGAAAACTACAGAGGGATTGGGACAAATGTGACCAAATGCCGCTTTCAGTATTTGGCATATGTTGGGTTTAAAAAAGTCGCAATTTCAAACTGAGAATACGTGCAGAGAGCCAGAATTCGGCTCCAAAATATGGCTCAGGCCTCGAAATTGGGATATTTGGGTTATTTCGAAAACTGCAGGGGAGTTTGTACGAAATATGACTCATTGCCACTCTCAGGACTAGGCATATGTTGGGTATAAAAAGTCGTAATTTCAAACTGCGAATACATGCAGAGAGCCAGAATATGGCTCCAAAATATGGCTCAGGCCTCGAAATTGGGATATTTGGGATATTTTGGTAACTAAAGGGGGGTTTGGGACAAATGTGACCAAATGCCGCTTTTTGTACTTCGCATATGTTGGGTATAAAAAGTCATAATTTCAAACTGCGAATACGTGCAGAGAGCCTGAATTTGACTCCAAAATATGGCTCAGGCCTCGAAATTGGGATATTTCGAAAACTGCAGGGGAGTTTGTGCAAAATGTGACTCACTGCCGCTTTCAGTACTTGGCATATGTTCGTTATAAAATTCGTAATTTCAAACTGAGAATACGTGCAGAGAGCCTGAATTTGGCTCCAAAATATGACTCAGGCCTCGATATTGGAATGTTTGGGATATTTTGAAAACTGCAGGGAGGTTTGGGCCAAATGTGAACAAACGCCGCTTTCAGTACTTTGCATATGTTGGGTATAAAAAAGTAGTAATTTCAAACTGCGAATACGTGCAGAGACACACAATTTGTCTCCAAAATATCGCTCAGGCCTCGAAATTGTGATGTTTGGGATATTTTGAAAACTGCAGGGAGGTTTGGGACAAATGTGACCAAACGCCGCTCTAAGTAATTCGCATATGTTGGGTATAAAAAGTCGTAATTTCAAACTGCGAATACGTGCAGACAGCCTGAATTTGGCTCCAAAATATGGCTCGCGCCTCGAAATTGGGATATTTGGGATATTTTGAAAATTGCAGGGGAGTTTGAGCAAAATGTGACTCACTGCTGCTTTCAGTACTTCGCATATGTTGGATATAAAAAGTCGTAATATCAAACTGCGAATAAGTGCAGAGAGCCAGAATTTGGCTCCAAAATATGGCTCAGGCCTCGAAATAGGGATGTTTGGGATATTTTGAAGACTGCAGGGAGGTTTGGGACAAATGTGACCAAATGCCGCTTTCAGTATTTGGCATAAGTTGGGTTTAAAAAAGTCGCAATTTCAAACTGCGAATACGTGCAGAGAGCCAGAATTTGGCTCCAAAATATGGCTCAGGCCTCGAAATTGTGATGTTCGGGATATTTTGAAAATTGCAGGGGGGATTGGGACAAATGTGACCAAACGCCGCTTTCAGTACTTGGCATATGTTGGGTATAAAAAAGTAGTAATTTCAAACTGCGAATACGTGCAGAGAGCCAGAATTTGGCACCAAAATATGGCTCAGGCCTCGAAATTGGGATGTTTGGGAAATTTTGAAAACTGCAGGGGAGTTTGTGCAAAATGTGACTCTCTGCCACTTTCAGTACTTGGCATATGTTGGATATAAAAAGTCGTAATATCAAACTGCGAATACGTGCAGAGAGCCAGAATGTGGCTCCAAAATATGGCTCAGGCCTCGAAATTGGGATGTTTGGGATATTTTGAAGACTGCAGGGAGGTTTGGGACAAATGTGACCAAGCGCCGCTTTCAGTACTTGGCATATGTTGGGTATAAAAAATTCGTAATTTCAAACTGCGAATACGTGCAGAGAGCCAGAATTTGGCTCCAAAACATGGCTCAGGCCTCGAAATTGGGATATTTGGGATATTTCGAAAACTGCAGGGAAGTTTGTGCAAAATGTGACTCACTGCCACTTTCAGGACTTAGCATATGTTGGGTATAAAAAGTCGTAATTTCAAACTGCGAATACGTGTATAGAGCCAGAATTTGGCTCCAAAATATGGCTAAGGCCTCGAAATTGGGATGTTTGGGATATTTTGAAAACTGCAGAGGGATTAGGACAAATGTGACCAAATGCCGCTTTCAGTAATTGGCATATGTTGGGTTTAAAAAAGTCGCAATTTCAAACTGCGAAAACGTTCAGAGAGCCAGAATTCGGCTCCAAAATATTGCTCAGACCTCGAAATTGGGATATTTGGGATATTTCGAAAGCTGCAGGGGAGTTTGTTCGAAATGTGACTTATTGACGCTTTCAGGACTAGGCATATGTTGGGTATAAAAAGTCTTAATTTGAAACTGCGAATACGTGCATAGAGCCAGAATTTGGCTCCAAAATATGGCTCAGGCCTCGAAATTGGGATGTTTGGGATATTTTGAAAACTGCAGGGAGGTTTGGGACAAATGTGACCAAACGGTGCTTTCAGTACTTCGCATTTGTTGGGTATAAAAATTCGTAATTTCAAACTGCGAATACGTGCAGAGAGCCAGAATTTGGCACCAAAATATGGCTCAGGCCTCGAAATTGGGATGTTTGGGATATTTTGAAAACTGCAGGGCAGTTTGTGCAAGATGTGACTCTCTGCCACTTTCAGTACTTGGCATATGTTGGATATAAAAAGTCGTAATATCAAACGGCGAATACGTGCAGAGAGCCAGAATGTGGCTCCAAAATATGGCTCAGGCCTCGAAATTGGGATGTTTGGGATATTTTGAAGACTGCAGGGAGGTTTGGGACAAATGTGACCAAGCACCGCTTTCAGTACTTGGCCTATGTTGGGTATAAAAAAGTCGTAATTTCAAACTGCGAATACGTGCAGAGAGCCAGAATTCGGCTCCAAAAAATGGCTCAGGCCTCGAAATTGGGATATTTCGAAAACTGCAGGGGAGTTTGTGCAAAATGTGACTCACTGCCGCTTTCAGTACTTGGCATATGTTCGTTATAAAATTCGTAATTTCAAACTGAGAATACGTGCAGAGAGCCTGAATTTGGCTCCAAAATATGACTCAGGCCTCGATATTGGAATGTTTGGGATATTTTGAAAACTGCAGGGAGGTTTGGGCCAAATGTGAACAAACGCCGCTTTCAGTACTTTGCATATGTTGGGTATAAAAAAGTAGTAATTTCAAACTGCGAATACGTGCAGAGACACACAATTTGTCTCCAAAATATCGCTCAGGCCTCGAAATTGTGATGTTTGGGATATTTTGAAAACTGCAGGGAGGTTTGGGACAAATGTGACCAAACGCCGCTCTAAGTAATTCGCATATGTTGGGTATAAAAAGTCGTAATTTCAAACTGCGAATACGTGCAGACAGCCTGAATTTGGCTCCAAAATATGGCTCGCGCCTCGAAATTGGGATATTTGGGATATTTTGAAAATTGCAGGGGAGTTTGAGCAAAATGTGACTCACTGCTGCTTTCAGTACTTCGCATATGTTGGATATAAAAAGTCGTAATATCAAACTGCGAATACGTGCAGAGAGCCAGAATTTGGCTCCAAAATATGGCTCAGGCCTCGAAATTGGGATGTTTGGGATATTTTGAAGACTGCAGGGAGGTTTGGGACAAATGTGACCAAATGCCGCTTTCAGTATTTGGCATAAGTTGGGTTTAAAAAAGTCGCAATTTCAAACTGCGAATACGTGCAGAGAGCCAGAATTCGGCTCCAAAATATGGCTCAGGCCTCGAAATTGGGATATTTGGGATATTTCGAAAACTGCAGGGGAGTTTGTACGAAATATGACTCATTGCCGCTCTCAGGACTAGGCATATGTTGGGTATAAAGGTCGTAATTTGAAACTGCGAATACGTGCATAGAGCCAGAATTTGGCTCCAAAATATGGCTCAGGCCTCGAAATTGGGATATTTGGGATATTTTGGCAACTAAAGGGGGGTTTGGGACAAATGTGACCAAATGCCGCTTTTGGTACTTCGCATATGTTGGGTATAAAAAGTCATAATTTCAAACTGCGAATACGTGCAGAGAGCCTGAATTTGACTCCAAAATGTGGCTCAGGCCTCGAAATTGGGATATTTGGGATATTTCGAAAACTGCAGGGGAGTTTGTGCAAAATGTGACTCACTGCCGCTCTCAGGACTTGGCATATGTTGGGTATAAAAAGTCGTAATTTCAAACTGCGAATACGTGCAGAGAGCCAGAATTTGGCTCCAAAATATGGCTCAGGCCTCGAAATTGGGATATTTGGGATATTTTGAAAACTGCAGGGGAGTTTGTGCAAAATGTGACTCACTGCCACTTTCAGTACTTGGCATATGTTGGGTATAAAAAGTCGTTATTTCAAGCTGCGAATACGTGCAGAGAGGCTAAATTTGGCTCTAAAATGTGGCTCAGGCCTCGAAATTGGGATGTTTGGGATATTTTGAAAACTGCAGGGAAGTTTGGGACATATGTGACCAAATGCCGCATTCAGTACTTGGCATATGTTGCGGATAAAAAGTTGTAATTTCAAACTGCGAATACGTGCAGAGAGCCTGAATTTGACTCCAAAATATGACTCAGGCCTCGAAATTGGGATATTTTGAAAACTGCAGGGGAGTTTGTGCAAAATGTGACTCTCTGCCGCTTTCAGTACTTGGCATATGTTGGGTATAAAAAGTCGTAATTTCAAACTGCGAATACGTGCAGAGAGCCAGAATTTGGCTCCAAAATATGGCTCAGGCATCGAAATTGGGATGTTTGGGATATTTTGAAAACTGCTGGGAGGATTGGGACAAATGTGACCAAACGCCGCTTTCAGTACTTGGCATATGTTGGGTATAAAAAAGTCGCAATTTCAAACTGCGAATACGTGAATAGAGCCAAAATTTTGCTCCAAAATATGGCTCAGGTCTCGAAATTGGCATGTTTAGGATATTTTGAAAAGTGCAGGGGGATTTGGGACAAATGTGACCAAATGCTGCTTTGAGTACTTCGCATATGTTGGGTATAAAAAGTCGTAATTTCAAACTGCGAATACGTGCAGAGAGCCTGAATTTGACTCCAAATAATGGCTCAGGCCTCGAAATTGGGATATTTGGGATATTTCGAAAACTGCAGGGGAGTTTGTGCAAAATGTGACTCTCTGCCACTTTCAGTACTTGGCATATGTTGGATATAAAAAGTCGTAATATCAAACTGCGAATACGTGCAGAGAGCCAGAATTTGGCTCCAAAATATGACTCTGGCCTCAAAATTGGGATGTTTCGGATATTTTGAAGACTGCAGGGAGGTTTGGGACAAATGTGACCAAACGACGCTTTCAGTACTTTGCATATGTTGGGTATAAGAAAGTAGTAATTTCAAACTGCGAATACGTGCAGAGACACACAAATTGTCTCCAAAATAAAGCTCAGGCCTCGAAATTGTGATGTTTGGGATATTTTGAAAACTGCAGGGAGGTTTGGGACAAATGTTACCAAACGCCGCTCTCAGTAATTCGCATATGATGGGTATAAAAATTAGTAATTTCAAACTGCGAATACGTGCAGACAGCCTGAATTTGGCTCCAAAATATGGCTCGCGCCTCGAAATTGGGATATTTGGGATATTTTGAAAATTGCAGGGGAGTTTGTGCAAAATGTGACTCACTGCTTCTTTCAGTACTTGGCGTATGATGGGTATAAAAATTCGTAATATTAAACTGCGAATACGTGCAGAGAGCCAGAATTTGGCTCGAAAATATGGCTCAGGCCTCGATATTAAGATGGTAGTGATATTTTGAAAACTGCTTGGAGGTTTATAACAAATGTGACCAAACGCTGCTTTCAGTACTTCGCATTTGTTGGGTATAAAAAATTCGTAATTTCAAACTGCGAATAAGTGCAGAGAGCCAGAATTTGGCACCAAAATATGGCTCCGGCCTCGAAATTGGGATGTTTGGGATATTGTGAAAATTGCAGGGGAGTTTGTGCAAAATGTGACTCACTGCTGCTTTCAGTACTTGGCGTATGATGGGTATAAAAATTCGTAATATTAAACTGCGAATACGTGCAGAGAGCCAGAATTTGGCTCCAAAATATGACTCTGGCCTCAAAATTGGGATGTTTCGGATATTTTGAAGACTGCAGGGAGGTTTGGGACAAATGTGACCAAACGCCGCTTTCAGTACTTGGCATATGTTGGGTATAAAAAAGTCGCAATTTCAAACTGCGAATACGTGCAGAGAGCCAGAATTCGGCTCCAAAATATGGCTCAGGCATCGAAATTGGGATATTGGGGATATTTCGTAAACTGCAGGGGAGTTTGTGCAAAATGTGACTCATTGCTGCTTTCAGAACTAGGCATATGTTGGGTATAAAAAGTCGTAATTTAAATCTGCGAATACGTGCATAGAGCCAAAATTTGGCTCTAAAACATGGCTCAGGCCTCGAAATTTGGGAATTTTGGATATTTTGAAACCTGCAGGGGAGTTTGTGCAAAATGTGACTCACTGCTGCTTTCAGTGCTCGGCATATGTTGGGTATAAAAATTCGCAATTTCAAACTGCCAAATACGTGCTGAGAGGCAGAATTTGGCTCCAAAATATGGCTGAGGTCTCGAATTTGGGATATTTGGGATATTTTGAAAACTGCAGGGGAGTTTGTGAAAAATGTCACTCACTGCCGCTTTCAGTACTTGGCATTTGTTGGGTATAAAAAGTCGTAATTTCAAACTGCGAATACGTGCAGAGAGCCTGAATTTGGCTCTAAAATATGGCTCAGGTCTCGAAATTGGGATGTTTGATATATTTTGAAAACAGCAGGGGGGATTGGGACAAATGTGTCCAAACGCCACATTCAGTTCTTGGCATATGTTGGGTATAAAAAAGTCGCAATTTCAAACTGCAAATACGTGCAGAGAGCCAGAATTTGGCTCCAAAAAATGGCTCAGGCCTCGAAATTGGGATATTTGGGATATTTTGTAAACTGCAGGGGAGTTTATGCAAAATGTGACTCACTGCCGCTTTCAGGACTTGGCATATGTTGGGTATAAAAAATTCGTAATTTCAAACTGCGAATACGTGCAGAGAGCCAGAATTTGGCTCCAAAATATGACTCTGGCCTCGAAATTGGGATGTTTCGGATATTTTGAAGACTGCAGGGAGGTTTGGGACAAATGTGACCAAACGCCGCTTTCAGTACTTTGCATATGTTGGGTATAAAAAAGTAGTAATTTCAAACTGCGAATACGTGCAGAGACACACAATTTATCTCCAAAATATCGCTCAGGCCTCGAAATTGGGATGTTTGGGATATTTTGAAAACTGCAAGGGGGATTGGAACAAATGTGACCAAACGCCGCTTTCAGTACTTGGCATATGTTGGGTATAAAAAAGTCGCAATTTCAAACTGCGAATACGTGCAGAGAGCCAGAATTCGGCTCCAAAATATGGCTCAGGCCTCGAAATTGGGATATTGGGGATATTTCGTAAACTGCAGGGGAGTTTGTGCAAAATGTGACTCATTGCTGCTTTCAGAACTAGGCATATGTTGGGTATAAAAAGTCGTAATTTAAAAATGCGAATACGTGCATAGAGCCAAAATTTGGCTCTAAAACATGGCTCAGGCCTCGAAATTGGCATGTTTTGGATATTTTGAAAACTGCAGAGGGGTTTGGGACAAATTTGACCAAACGCCGCTTGCAGTACGTGGCATATGTTGGGTATAAAAAGTCGTAATTTCAAACTGCGAATACGCGCAGAGAGCCAGAATTTGGCTTCAAAATACGGCTCAGGCCTCGAAATTTGGATGTTTGGGATATTTTGAAAACTGCAGGGTGGATTGGGACAAATGAGACCAAACGCCGCTTTCAGTACTTGGCATATGTTGGGTATAAAAAAGTCGCAATTTCAAACTGCGAATACGTGAATAGAGCCAAAATTTGGCTCCAAAATATGGCTCAGGCCTCGAAATTGGGATGTTTGGGATATTTTGAAAACTGCAGGGGGATTTGGGACAAATGTGACCAAATGCTGCTTTCAGTACTTCGCATATGTTGGGTATAAAAAGTCGTAATTTCAAACTGCGAATACGTGCAGATAGCCTGAATTTGACTCCAAATAATGGCTCAGGCCTCGAAATTGGGATATTTGGGATATTTCGAAAACTGCAGGGGAGTTTGTGCAAAATGTGACTCACTGCAACTCTCAGGACTTGGCATTTGTTGGGTATAAAAAGTCGTTATATCAAGCTGCGAATACGTGCAGAGATTCTAAATTTGGCTCTAAAATGTGGCTCAAGCCTCGAAATTGGAATGTTTGGGATATTTTTAAAACTGTAGGGAGGTTTGGGACATATGTGACCAAACACCGCATTCAGTACTTGGCATATGTTGGGTATAAAAAGTTTTAATTTCAAACTGCGAATACGTGCAGAGAGCCAGAATTTGGCTCCAAAATATGGCTCAGGCCTCGAAATTGGGATATTTTGAAAACTGCAGGGGAGTTTGTTCAAAATGTGACTCACTGCCGCTTTCAGTACTAGGCATATGTTGGGTATAAAAATGTAGCAATTTCAAACTGCGAATACGTGCAGAGAGCCAGAATTTGGCTCCAAAATATGGCTCAGGCCTTGAAATTGGTATGTTTGGGATATTTTGAAAACTGCAGGGGAGTTTGTTTAAAATGTGACTCATTGCCGCTTTCAGCACTTGGCATATTTTGGGTATAAAAAATCGTAATATCAAACTGCGAATGCGTGCATAGAGCCAGAATTTGGCTCCAAAAAATGGCGTCCATTAGGGAGGCTCCGGCCTCCCCTGATGCTGTGAGCCCCTGGATAGCTGCAGTGAGCACACACTGGCCCAAAAAAGCCAGCTGAATTCAAAGATGAGCTCCAGGCGAGGTGTGGAAAGAAAGTCCAGCCAGGAGCGTTCAAACTGCGCGCCAAGATGGCCGACCTTTCGGGCGGGAATCTCTTCCACAACGAAATCTTTTATTGTAGAGCTGTTGACAACATACTTTTATCTCAACTTAAGTTTTCGCCACGCATAATTTTTTCTCATTTGGAAAATACATTATCATCTTCACTATAAATTACTACTATAGCGTGTCATTTCTGCTCACACTCATCTCTAAATAAAATGATTACAAATATTTCCCAAGACATAAACTGCCTCATCCAGCCCGCATCTTCCCTCATTCCAAATCCACAAACCCACCAACAATCCTCCAACTTCATGGGAAGGTCAAGCTTCCCATGACCTTGGAGTCATTGGATATGGGTTTGTGGATGACCTGACCTAGCAGTTTATGCCTTTGGGGAAAAACTCCCCCCCCCCCATGGCATATGCATTAATGATATATAATGAATATGCCTGCCAGTCCAAGTCTAATCTTAAGATAATTCTCCTATCTCTCAATTTATTTACCTAATCTTCACAGCAAGTCTTTGTCACCCACATTGAACAATATTCTAAGTCTTCACTACTCCAAAACTTGCCTCGCCACCCAGCTTTTACCTTACCACACATCTTTGCTACCCATCATTTGGTTTGTATTAAACATTCAAGGTTAAATGTTCGCCCTTGATCACCTAGCAGCAATTGAGGATACAGATGTAAGTTGATTGGATAGTCGCGTTCTGAGTGTAAACTAGTAGAACGTAAGTCAAGAAACTGCAGATAGCCTATTGGCCTGCACGTATCACCACCTATTTATATCCACCCACACTCATTCATATACGTCTAACCTAAGCTTCAACCAATCAAAGATTCCTATGCCTATTATGATCCAGTAATATGGATCCAGTGATCCAGTAGTATGATCCACAATAGACAGGAGAATGTCCAGGACGGACCGAAACGTCGTCGTCCCTTCACCTTCCAGTGTGTGGTCTGATCAACATACTTCAGCAACGTTATTGTGACTCGTCGTCTGCACATGATCCAGTAATTTGTTCCACAAATCCACAACCCAGTTACCAAACCAGTATTTACCCAGGTATCTCCTAAATCTAAACTTATCTTCATTTAAAGCCTTATCAATAACTCCCTTGTTATGCCCATTCATCCACTTGTACACTTCAATCATGTCACGTTAAGGTTTTTCCAACATCTCTTCATACGGAAGCTTTATAATTTGCGGGATTAACTTTGTCATCCTAACTGACGTGTTCTAGTGAATTATGTCCATTGTTTAGCATGGCGATCAAAACTGAACTGCATAATCTAAATGAGGCCTAAAAACAATACGTTAATAAACCCAGCCGACTTAATGCTAACTCTTCTATAAATAAATCTATGGGAAAGAAAAGCTCTCAGCCTGTTAACAAGAGTGTACAAATCCACAAGGGCCGGAACGAGGATTCAAACCTGCATCCGAGAGCATCCCAGACGCTGCCGTAATCGACTGAGCTACGACATGGTCAAAAGGAGTTGAAACCGAAGTTCTACTGAACTTACTGGATCCTGCAGCCTCTCCGAGGCACAAACCAGTGTTAGTGTAACAAGAATGTGAAGTTTTCTACGTCCATCTAGTTCCACCCGCTCCTCGCCAGAACTAGTTGTTAAATAAGCACTTTACCTTGACTCCTCTGATCCAACACTTGTCCACACGTGCCACACTCCTGAAAAAATATTTTTTACATATATTAAGGGCAAGTATAAGTAAGTAATTATCAAAAGAAGGTACCAAACCAGCAAGGCTATGTAGCACCAGGGTAAGTATAAACAGTTTATTTCAAATACAATCGAGTAGGAAAATACAATTATGAATTTCAAGAACACTGGAACCAATCACTGGAAAAGGTGAAATTGCAATGGAGATTAATTACATATTGTATCAACAATAGCGAGTAGGCAAGACTGATAAGACTGCAATAGCCTAACGGGGTACAGTTTTGTCTTGGACTCATGAGTCTATGGTAAAGCATCAATGTTCTTTTAAAGTTACATAGAAACACATTATCTTATTAGGGTCTTCCACTAAAAACAAACCTTTAGCTAATCTTAGATAAACGTACTGTGTATTATTAATTTATTTAGCTGTTTATTTATTTATTTAGCTGCTACTCCCCTGCAGTTTTCGAAATATCCCAAATATCCCAATTTCGAGGCCTGAGCCATATTTTGGAACCAAATTCTGGCTCTCTGCACGTATTCGCAGTTTAAAATTGCTACTTTTTTATACCCAACATATGCCAAGTTCTGAAAGCGGCGTTTGATCATATTTTGCCCAATCCACCCTGCAGTTTTCAAAATATCAAAACATCCCAATTTTTAGGCTTGATCCATATTTTGGAGCCAAATTCGGGTTCTCTGCACGTATTCGCAGTTTTAAATTACGTTTTTTTATACCCAACATATGCCAAGAATTGAAAACGGCGTTTGGACACATTTGTTCCAATCCCCCATGCAGTTTTCAAAATGTATCAAACATCCGAATTTCGAGGCCTGAACCATATTTTGGAGCCAAATTCTGGCTCTCTGCACGTATTCGCAGTTTGAATTTACTACTTTTTATACCCAACATATGCAAAGTACTGAAAGCGGCAGTGATTCATATTTTGCACAAACTCCCCTGCAGTTTTCAAAATACCCCAAATATCCCAGTTTCGAGGTCTGAGCCATATTTTGGAGCCAAATTCTGGCACTCTGCACGCATTCGCAGTTTGATATTACGACTATTTATACCCAACATATGCCAAGTACGGAAAGCGGCATTAAATCACATTTTGCACAAACTCCCCTGCAGTTTTCAAAATATCCCAAATATCCCAATTTCGAGGCCTGAGCCATATTTTGGAGCCAAATTCTGGCTCTCTGCACGTATTTGCAGTTTGAAATTACGATTTTTTATACCCAACATATGCCAAAAACTGAAAGCGGCGTTTGGTCACATTTGTCCCAATCCCCCCTGCAATTTTCAAAATATCCCGAAAATCCCAATTTCGAGGCCGGAGCCATATTTTGGAGCCAAATTCTGGCTCTCTGCACGTATTTACAGTTTAAAATTGCAAATTTTTTATTCCCAACATATGCCATGTCCTGAAAGCGGCATTTGGTCACATTTGGCCCAATCCCCCCTGCAGTTTTCAAAATATCCCAAACATCCCAATATCGAGGCCTGAGCCATATTTTGGAGTCAACGTCTGGCTCTCTGCACGTATTCACAGTTTTATATTACGACTTTTTATACCCAACATATGCCAAGTCCTTAGAGCAGCAGTGAGTCGAATTTTGCACAAACTCCCCTGCAGTTTTCAAAATATCCCAAATATCCCAATTTCATGGCCTGAGCCTGATTTTGGAGCCAAATTCTGGCTCTCTGCACGTATTCGCAGTTTGAAATTGCGACTTTTTTATACCCAACATATAACAAGTACTGAATGCAGCCTTTGGACACATTTGTCCCAATCCCCCCTGCAGTTTTCAAAAATTTATCAAACATCCCAATTTCGAGGCTTGAGCCGTATTTTGGAGCCAAATTCTGGCTCTCTGCACGTATTCGCAGTTTGAAATTACGACTTTTTATACCCAACATATGCCAAGTACTGAAAGCGGCAGTGAGTCACATTTTGCACAAACTCCCCTGCAGTTCTCAAAATATCCCAAATATCCCCGTTTCGAGATCTGAGCCATATTTTGGAGCCAAATTCAGCCTCTCTGCACGTATTCGCAGTTTGGTATTACGACTTTTTATACCCAACATATGCCAAGTACTGAAAGCGGCGTTTGGTCATATTTGTCCCAAACCCCCCTGCAGTTTTCAAAATATCCCAAACTTCCCAATTTCATGGCCCGAGACATATTTTGGAGCCAAATTCTGGCTCTCTTAACGTATTCGCAGTTTGAAATTGCGACTTTTTTATACCCAATAAATGCCAAGTACTGATTGCGCCGTTTGGACACATTTGTCCCAATCCCCCCTGCAGTTTTCAAAAAATATCAAATATCCTAATTTCGAGGCCTGAACAATATTTTGGAGCCAAATTCTCGCTCTCTGCACGTATTCGCAGTTTGATATTACGCCTTTTTATACCCAACATATGCCAAGTACGAAAAACGGCGTTTGGTGAAATTTGTCCCAAACCCCTCCCTGTAGTTTTCAAAATATCCCAAACATGCCAATTTCGAGGCCAGAGCCATATTTTGGAGCCAAATTCTGGCTCTCTGCACGTATTCGCCCTTTGAAATTACGACTTTTTATACCCAACATATGACAAGTTCTGAAAGCGGCGTTTGGTCAAATTTATCCCAATTCAATCAATAGGGGAGCTGGTCGGCCGAGCGGACAGCACGCTGGACTTGTGATCCTGTGGTCCTGGGTTCGATCCCAGGCGCCGGCGAGAAACAATGGGCAGAGTTTCTTTCACCCTATGCCCCTGTTACCTAGCAGTAAAATAGGTACCTGGGTGTTAGTCAGCTGTCACGGGCTGCTTCCTGGGGGTGGAGACCTGGTCGAGGACCGGGCCGCGGGGACACTAAAACCCCGAAATCATCTCAAGATAACCTCAAGAAGATCCCCCCTGCAGTTTTTAAAATATCCCAAACATCTTAATTTCGAGGCTTGAGCCATATTTTGGAGCCAAATTCTGGCTCTCTGCACGTATTCGCTGTTTTAAATTACGACTTTTTATACCCAACATATGACAAGTACTGAAAGCGGCGTTATGGTTATATTGGTCCCAAAACCCCTGCAGTTTTCAAAATATCCCAAACATCCCAATTGCGAGGCCTGAGCCATATTTTGGTGCCAAATTCTGTCTCTCTGAACGTGTTCGCAGTTTGAAATTGCGACTTTTTAATACCCAATAAATGCCAAGTACTGAAAGCAGCAGTGAGTCACATTTTGCACAAACTCCCCTGCAGTTTTCAAAATATCCCAAAAATCCCAATATCGAGGCCCGAGCCATATTTTGGAGCCAAATTCTGGCTCTCTTAACGTATTCGCAGTTTGAAACTGCGACTTTTTTATACCCAATTAATGTCAAGTACTGAAAGCGGCGTTTGGACACATTTGTCCCAATCCCCTCTGCAGTTTTCAAAATATATCAAACATCCCAATTTCGAGGACTGAGCCATATTTTGGAGCCAAATTCAGGCTCTCTGCACGTATTCGGAGTTTGAAATTACGACTTTTTATACCCAATATATGCCAAGTATTGAAAGCAGCAGTGAGTCACATTTTGCACAAACTCCCCTGCAGTTTTCAAAATATCCCAGATATCCCAGTTTCGAGGTCTGAGCCATATTTTGGAGCCAAATTCTGGCTCTCTGCACGTATTCGCAGTTTGATATTACGACTTTTTATACCCAACATATGCCAAGTACTGAAAGCGGCAGTGAGTCACATTTTGCACAAACTCCCCTGCAGTTTTCAAAATATCACAAATATCCCAATTTCGAGGCCTAAGCCATCTTTTGGAGCTAAATTCTCGCTCTCTGCACGTATTCGCAGTTTGAAATTACGACATTATAAACCCAACATATGCCAAGTACTGAAAGCGGCATTTGGTCACATTTGTCCCAAACCTCTCTGCAGTTTTCAAAATATCCCAAATATCCTAATTTCGAGGCCTGAGCCATACTATAGAGCCAAATTCTGGCTCTCTGCCTGTAGTCGCAGTTTTTAATTACGACTTTTTATACCCAACATATGCGAAGTACTGAAAGCAGCGTTTGGTCACATTTGTCCCTAACCTCCCTGCAGTTTACAAAATTTCCCAAACATCCCAATTTCGAGGCCTGAGCCATATTTTGGAGCCAAATTCAAGCTCTTTGCACGTATTCGCAGTTTGAATTTTCGACTTTATATACACAACATATGCCAAGTACTGAAAGTGGCGTTTGGTCAAATTTGTCCCAATCCCCCCTGCAGTTTTAAAATATCCCAAACATCTCAATTTCGAGGCCAGAGCCATATTTTGAAGCCAAATTCTTGCTCTCTGCACGTATTTGCAGTTTTAAATTACGACTTTTTATACCTAACATATGCCAAGTACTGAGAGCGGCAATGAGACATAGAATTTGGCTCCAAAATATGGATCAGGCCTCGAAATTGGGATATTTGGGATATTTCGAAAACTGCAGGGGAATTTGTGCAAAATGTGACTCTGCCGCTTTCAGGACTAGGCATATGTTGGGTGTAAAAAGTCGTAATATCAAACTGCGAATACGTGCAGAGAGCCAGAATTTGGCTCCAAAATATGGCTCAGGCCTCGATATTGGGATGTTTGGGATATTTTGAAAACTGCAGTTAGATTTGGGACAAATGTGACCAAACGCCGCTTTCAGTACTTGGCATATGTTGGGTATAAAAAGTCGTTATTTCAAACTGCGAATACGTGAAGAGAGCCTGAATTTGGTTCCAAAATATGGCTCAGGCCTCGAAATTGGGATGTTTGGGAAATTCTAAAAACTGCAGGGGAGTTTGTGCAAATTTGTGACTCACTGCCGCGTCCAGTACTTAGCATATGTAGGGTATAAAAAGTCGTAATATCAAACTGCGAATACGTGAATAGAGCCAGAATTTGGCTCCAAAATATGGCTCAGGCCTCGAAATTGGGATGTTTGGGATATTTTGTAAACTTGAGGGAGGTTTGGGACAAATGTGACCAAACGCCGCTTTCAGTACATGGCATATGTTGGGTATAAAAAGACGTAATTTCGAACTGCGAATACGTGAATAGAGCCAGAATTTGGCTCCAAAATATGGCTCAGGCCTTGAAATTGGGATGTTTGGGATATTTTGAAAACTGGAGGGAGGTTTGGGACAAATGTGACCAAAAGCCGCTTTCAGTACTTCGCATATGTTGGGTATAAAAAAGTCGTAATTTTAAACTGCAAATACGTGCAGAGAGACTGAATTTGGCTGCAAAATATGGGTCAGGCCTCGATATTGGGATATTTGGGATATTTTGAAAACTGCAGGGGGGATTGGGACAAATGTGACTAAACGCCGCTTTCAGTATATGACATATGTTGGGTATAAAAAGACGTAATTTCGAACTGCGAATACGTGCAGAGAGCCAGAATTTGGCTCCAAAATATGGCTCAGGCCTCGAAATTGGGATATTTCAGATATTTCGAAAACTGCAGGGGAGTGTGTGCAAAATGTGACTCACTGCCGCTTTCAGGACTTGGCATATGTTGGGTATAAAAAGTCGTAATATCAAAATGCGAATACGTGGAAAGAGCCAGAATTTGGCTCCAAAATATGGGTCAGGCCTCGATATTGGGATGTTTGGGATATTTTGAAAACTGCAGGAAAGTTTGGGACAAATGTGACCAAACGCCGCTTTCAGTACTTTGCATATGTTGGGTTTAAAAAAAGTCGTAATTTCAAACTGCAAATACGTGCAGAGAGCCATAATTTGGCTCCCAAATATGGCTCAGGCCTCGAAATTGGGATATTTGGGATATTTTGAAAACTGCAGGGATGTTTGGAACAAATGTGACCAAATGCCGCTTTCAGTACTTCGCATATGTTGGGTATAAAAATGCCGTAATTTCAAACTGCAAATACGTGCAGAGAGCCTGAATTTGGCTCCAAAATATGGCTCAGGCCTCGAAATTGGGATATTTAGGATATTTTGAAAACTGCAGGGAGGTTTGGGGCAAATGTGACCAAACGCCGCTTTCAGTACTTCGCATATGTTGGGTATAAAAATCGCAATTTCAAACTGCGAATACGTGCAGAGAGCCAGAATTTGGCTCCAAAATATGGCTCAGGCCTCGAAATTGGGATATTTGGGATATTTCGAAAACTGCAGGGGAATTTGTGCAAAATGTGACTCTGCCGCTTTCAGGACTTGGCATATGTTGGGTGTAAAAAGTCGTAATATCAAACTGCGAATACGTGCAGAGAGCCAGAATTTGGCTCCAAAATATGGCTCAGGCCTCGATATTGGGATGTTTTGGATATTTTGAAAACTGCAGTTAGATTTGGGACAAATGTGACCAAACGCCGCTTTCAGTACTTGGCATATGTTGGGTATAAAAAGTCGTTATTTCAAACTGCGAATACGTGAAGAGAGCCTGAATTTGGCTCCAAAATATGGCTCAGGCCTCGAAATGGGGATGTTTGGGAAATTCAAAAAACTGCAGGGGAGTTTGTGCAAATTTGTGACTCACTGCCGCGTCCAGTACTTAGCATATGTTGGGTATAAAAAGTCGTAATATCAAACTGCGAATACGTGAATAGACCCAGAATTTGGCTCCAAAATATGGCTCAGGCCTCGAAATTGGGATGTTTGGGATCTTTTGAAAACTGCAGGGGAGTTTGTGCAAAATATGACTCACTGCCGCTTTCAGGACTTGGCATATGTTGGGTATAAAAAGTCGAAATATCAAACTGCGAATACGTGCAGAGAGCCAGAATTTGGCTCCAAAATATGGCTCAGGCCTCGATATTGGGATGTTTAGGATATTTTGAAAGCTGCAGTTAGATTTGGGACAAATGTGACCAAACGCCGCTTTCAGTACTTGGCGTATGTTGGGTATAAAAAGTCGCTATTTCAAACTGCGAATACGTGCAGAGAACCAGAATTTGGCTCCAAAATATGGCTCAGGCCTCGAAATTCGGATGTTTGGGATTTTTTGAAAACTGCAGGGGGGATTGGGACAAATGTGACTAAACGCCGCTTTCAGTACTTGACATATGTTGGGTATAAAAAGACGTAATTTCGAACTGCGAATACGTGCAGAGAGCCAGAATTTGGCTCCAAAATATGGCTCAGGCCTCGAAATTGGGATATTTGGGATATATTGAAAACTGCAGGGATGTTTGGAACAAATGTGACCAAACGCCGCTTTCAGTACTTCGCATATGTTGGGTATAAAAAAGCCTTAATTTCAAACTGCAAATACGTGCAGAGAGCAAGAATTTGGCTCCAAAATATGGCTCAGGCCTCGAAATTGGGATCTTTGGGATATTTTGAAAACTGTAGGGGAGTTTGTGCAAAATGTGACTCTCTGCCGTTTTCAGGACTTGTCATATGTTGGGTATAAAAAGTCGTAATTTAAAACTGCGAATACGTCAGGGAGCCAGAATTTGGCTCCAAAATAGGGCTCAGGCCTCGAAATTGGGACGTTTGGGAAATTTTGAAAACTGCAGGGGAGTTTGTGCAAAATGTGACTCGCTGCCGCTTTCAGTACTTGGCATATGTTGGGTATAAAAAGTCGTAATATCAAACTGCAAATACGTGCAAAGAGCCAGAATTTGGCTCCAAAATATGGGTCAGGCCTCGATATTGGGATATTTGGAATATTTTGAAAACTGCAGGGAGGTTTGGGACAAATGTGACCAAACGCCGCTTTTGCATATGTTGGGTTTTCGCATATGTTGGGTATACAAAAGTCGTAATTTCAAACTGCGAATACGTTCAGAGAGCCAAAATTTGGCTCCAAAATATTGCTCAGGCCTCGAAATTGGGATGTTTGGGATATTTTGAAAACTGCAGGGGAGTTTGTGCAAAATGTGACTCACTGTCGCTTTCAGTACTTGGCATATGTTGGGTATAAAAAGTCGTAATATCAAACCCCTAATACACGCAGCGAGCCAGAATTTGGCTCCAAAGTATGGCTCAGGCCTCGAAATTGGGATATTTGGGATATTTTGAAAAGTGTGGGGAGCTTTGGGACAAATGTGACTAAACGCCGCTTTCAGTACTTGGCATATGTTGGGTATAAAAAGAGGTAATTTCGAACTGCGAATACGTGCAGAGAGCCAGAACTTGGCCCCCAAAATATGGCTCAGGCCTCGAAATTGGGATATTTGGGATATTTTGAAAACTGCAGGGATGTTTGGAACAAATGTGACCAAACGCCGCTTTCAGTTCTTGGAATATGTTGGGTATAAAAAGATGTAATTTCTAACTGCGAATACGTGCAGAGAGCCAGAATTTGGCTCCAAAATATGGCTCAGGACCTCGAAATTGGGATATTTGGGATAGTTTGAAAACTACAAGGGAGATTGTGCAAAATGTGACTCACTGCCGTTTTCAGGACTTGCCATATGTTGGGTATAAAAGTCTTAATTTAAAACTGCGAATACGTGCAGAGAGCCAGAATTTGGCTCCAAAATATGGCTTAGGCCTCAAAATTGGGACGTTTGGATATTTTGAAAACTGCAGGGGAGTTTGTGCAAAATGTGACTCACTGTCGCTTTCAGTTCTTGGCATATGTTGGGTATAAAAAGTCGTAATATCAAACCCCTAATACATGCAGAGAGCCAGAATTTGGCTCCAAATTATGGCTCAGGCCTCGAAATTGGGATATTTGGGATATTTTGAAAACTCCGGGGAGGTTTGGGACAAATGTGACTAAACGCCGCTTTCAGTACTTGGCATGTGTTGGATATAAAAAGACGTAATTTCGAACTGTGAATACGTGCAGAGAGCCAGAACTTGGCTCCAAAATATGGCTCAGGCCTCGAAATTGGGATATTAGGGATATTTTGAAAACTGCAGGGATGTTTGGAACAAATGTGACCAAACGCCGCTTTTAGTTCTTGGCATATGTTGGGTATAAAAAGATGTAATTTCTAACTGCGAATACGTGCAGAGAGCCAGAATTTGGCTCCAAAATATGGCTCAGGCTTTGAAATTGGGATATTTGCGTTATTTTGAAAACTGTAGGGGAGTTTGGGCAAAATGTCACTCACTGCCGCTTTCAGTACTTGGCAAATGTTTAGCATAAAAGAGTCGCAATTTCAAACTGCGAATACGTGCAGAGATCCAGAATATGGCTCCAAAATATGGCTCAGGCCTCGAAACTGGGATATTTGGGAGTATTCGAAAACTGCAGGGGAGTTTGTGCAAAATGTGACTCACTGCAGCTTTCAGGACTTGGCATATGTTGGGTATAAAAAGTCGTAATATCAAACTGCGAATATGTGCATAGAGCCAGAATTTGGCTCCAAATTATGGCTCAGGCCTCGAAATTGGGATGTTTGGGATATTTTGAAAACTGCAGGGAGGTTTGGGACAAATGTGACCAAAAGCCGCTTTCAGTACTTGGCATATGTTGGAATAAAAAAGTTGCAATTTCAAACTGCGAATACGTGCAAAGAGCCTGAATTTGGCTCCATAATATGGCTCAGGCCTCGAAATTGGGATATTTGGGATATTTTGAAAATTGCAGGGGAGTTTGTGCAAAATATGACTCACTGCCGATTTCAGGACATGGCATATGTTGGGTATAAAAAGTCGTAATTTCAACCTGAGAATACGTGCAGAGAGCCAGAATTTGGCTCCAAAATATGGCTCAGGACCTCGAAATTGGGATATTTGGGATAGTTTGAAAACTACAAGGGAGATTGTGCAAAATGTGACTCACTGCCGTTTTCAGGACTTGCCATATGTTGGGTATAAAAGTCTTAATTTAAAACTGCGAATACGTGCAGAGAGCCAGAATTTGGCTCCAAAATATGGCTTAGGCCTCAAAATTGGGACGTTTGGATATTTTGAAAACTGCAGGGGAGTTTGTGCAAAATGTGACTCACTGTCGCTTTCAGTTCTTGGCATATGTTGGGTATAAAAAGTCGTAATATCAAACCCCTAATACATGCAGAGAGCCAGAATTTGGCTCCAAATTATGGCTCAGGCCTCGAAATTGGGATATTTGGGATATTTTGAAAACTCCGGGGAGGTTTGGGACAAATGTGACTAAACGCCGCTTTCAGTACTTGGCATGTGTTGGATATAAAAAGACGTAATTTCGAACTGTGAATACGTGCAGAGAGCCAGAACTTGGCTCCAAAATATGGCTCAGGCCTCGAAATTGGGATATTTGGGATATTTTGAAAACTGCAGGGATGTTTGGAACAAATGTGACCAAACGCCGCTTTTAGTTCTTGGCATATGTTGGGTATAAAAAGATGTAATTTCTAACTGCGAATACGTGCAGAGAGCCAGAATTTGGCTCCAAAATATGGCTCAGGCTTTGAAATTGGGATATTTGCGTTATTTTGAAAACTGTAGGGGATTTTGGGCAAAATGTCACTCACTGCCGCTTTCAGTACTTGGCAAATGCTGGGTATAAAAGAGTCGCAATTTCGAAATGCGAATACGTGCAGAGATCCAGAATTTGGCTCCAAAATATGGCTCAGGCCTCGAAACTGGGATATTTGGGATATTTCGAAAACTGCAGGGGAGTTTGTGCAAAATGTGACTCACTGCAGTTTTCAGGACTTGGCATATGTTGGGTATAAAAATTTGTAATATCAAACTGCGAATATGTGCATAGAGCCAGAATTTGGCTCCAAATTATGGCTTAGGCCTCGATATTGGGATGTTTGGGATATTTTGAAAGCTGCAGAGAGATTTGGGACCAATGTGACCAAACGCCGCTTTCAGTACTTGGCGTATGTTGGGTATAAAAAGTCGTTATTTCAAACTGCGAATACGTGCAGAGAGCCAGAGTTTTCTCCAAAATATTGCTCAGGCCTCGAAATTGGGATGTTTAGGATATTTTGAAAACTGCAGGGGAGTTTGTGCAAAATGTGACTCACTGCCGCTTTCAGTACTTGGCATATGTTGGGTATAAAAAGTCGTAATATCAAACTGCGAATACTTGCAGAGAGCCAGAATTAGGCTCCAAAATATGGCTCAGGCCTCGAAATTGGGATATTTGGGATATTTTGAAAACTGCAGGGATGTTTGGGACAAATGTGACCAAACGCCGCTTTCAGTACTTTGCATATGTTGGTATAAAAAATTCGCAATTTCAAACTGCGAATGCGTGCAAAGAGCCAGAATTTGGCTCCATAATAAGGCTCAGGCCTCGAAATTGGGATATTTGGGATATTTCGAAAACTGCAGGGGAGTGTGTGCAAAATGTGACTCACTGCCGCTTTCAGGACTTGGCATATGTTGGGTATAAAAAGTCGTAATTTAAAACTGCGAATACGTGCAAAGAGCCTGAATTTGGCTCCAAAATATGGCTCAGGCCTCGAAATTGGGATATTTAGGATATTTTGAAAACTGCAGGGAGGTTTGGGACAAATGTGACCAAACGCCGCTTTCAGTACTTGGCATATGATGGGTATAAAAAGTCGTAATTTCAAACTGCGAATACGTGCAGAGAGCCAGAATTTGGCTCCAAAATATGGCTCAGGCCTCGATAATGGGTTGTTTGGGATATTTTGATAATTGCAGGAAGGTTTGGGACAAATGTGGCCAAACGCCGCTTTCAGTACTTCACATATGTTGGGTATAAAAAAGTCGTAATTTCAAACTGCGAATACGTGCAGAGAGCCAGAATTTGGGTCCAAAATATGGCTCAGGTCTAGAAATTCGGATGTTTGGGATATTTTGAAAACTGCAGTGAAGTTTGTGCAAAATGTGTCTCACTGCTGCGTCCAGTACTTTGCATATGTTGGGTATAAAAAGTCGCATTATCAAACTGTGAATACGTGAAGAGTGCCAGAATTTGGCTCCAAAATATGGCTCAGGCCTCGAAATTGGGATATTTGGGATATTTCAAAAACTGCAGGGGAGTTTGTGCAAAATGTGACTCGCTGCCTCTTTCAGGACTTGGCATATATTGGGTATAAAAAGTCGTAATATCAAACTGCGAATACGTGCATAGAGCCAGAATTTGGCTCCAAAATATGGCTCAGGCCTAGAAATTGGGATGTTTGGGATATTTTGAAAACTGGAGGGAGGTTTGGGACAAATGTGAACAAACGCCACTTTCAGTACTTGGCATATGTTGGGTATAAAAAGTCGTAACTTAAAACTGCGAATACGTGCAGGGAGCCAGAATTTGGCTCCAAATTATGGCTCAGGCCTCGAAATTGGGATATTTGGGATATTTCGAGAACTGCAGGGGAGTTTGTGCAAAATGTGACTCACTGCCGCTTTCAGGACTTGGAATATGTTGGGTATGAAAAGTAGTAATATCAAACTGCGATTACGTGCATAGAGCCAGAATTTGGCTCCAAAATATGGCTCAGGCCTCGATATTGGGATGTTTGGGATATTTTGAAAACTGCAGGGAGGTTTGAGACAAATGTGACCAAACGCCGCTTTCAGTACTTCGCATATGTTGGGTATAAAAAGTCGTAATATCAAACTGCGAATACGTGCATAGAGCCAGAATTTGGCTCCAAAATTTGGCTCAGGCCTAGAAATTGGGATGTTTGGGATATTTTGAAAACTGGAGGGAGGTTTGGGACAAATGTGACCAAACGCCGCTTTCAGTACTTGGCATATGTTGGGTATAAAAAGTCGTAACTTAAAACTGCGAATACGTGCAGGGAGCCAGAATTTGGCTCCAAAATATAGCTCAGGCCTCGAAATTGGGATATTTGGGATATTTCGAGAACTGCAGGGGAGTTTGTGCAAAATGTGACTCACTGCCGCTTTTAGGACTTGGAATATGTTGGGTATAAAAAGTCGTAATATCAAACTGCGATTACGTGCATAGAGCCAGAATTTGGCTCCAAAATATGGCTCAGGCCTCGATATTGGGATGTTTGGGATATTTTGAAAACTGGAGGGAGGTTTGTGACAAATGTGACCAAACGCCGATTTCAGTACTTGGTATATGTTGGGTATAAAAAGTCGTAATTTCAAACTGCGAATACGTGCAGAGAGCCAGAATTTGGCTCCAAAATATGGCTCAGGCCTCGAAATTGGGATATTTTGGATATTTTGAAAACTGCAGGGGACTTTGGGACAAATATGACCAAACGCCGCTTTCAGTACTTGGCATATGTTGGGTATAAAAATCGTAATTTCAAACTGCGAATACGTGCAGAGAGCCTGAATTTGGCTCCAAAATATGGCTCAGGCCTCGACATTGGGATGTTTGGGATATTTTGAAAACTGCAGGGGAGTTTGTGCAAAATGTGACTCTCTGCCGCTTTCAGGACTTGGCATTCTGTTGGGTATTAAAGGTGGTAATTTCAAACTGCGAATACGTGCAGAGAGCCAGAATTTGGCTCCAAAATATGTCTCAGGCCTCGAAATTGGGATGTTTGGGATATTTTGAAAACTGCAGGGGACTTTGGGACGTATATGACCAAACGCCGCTTTCAGTACTTGGCATATGTTAGGTATAAAAAGTCGTAATTTCAAACTGCGAATACGTGCAGACAGCCTGAATTTGGCTCCAAAATATGGGTCAGGCCTCGAAATTGGGATGTTTGGGATATTTTGAAAAATGCAGGGGACATTGGGACAAATATGACCAAACGCCGCTTTCAGTACTTGGTATATGTTGGGTATAAAAAGTCATAATTTCAAAGTGTGAATACGTGCAGAGAGCCAGAATTTGGCTCCAAAATATGGCTCAGGCCTCGAAATTGGGATATTTTGGATATTTTGAAAACTGCAGGGGACTTTGGGACAAATATGACCAAACGCCGCTTTCAGTACTTGGCATATGTTAGGTATAAAAAGTCGTAATTTTACACTGCGAATACGTGCAGACAGCCTGAATTTGGCTCCAAAATATGGGTCAGGCCTTGAAATTGGGATATTTGGGATATTTTGAAAACTGCAGGGAAGTTTGTGCAAAATGTGACTCACTGCTGCATCCAGTACTTTGCATATGTTGGGTATAAAAAGTCGTAATATCAAACTGCGAATACGTGCAGAGTGCCAGAATTTGGCTCCAAAATATGGCTCAGGCCTCGAAATTGGGATGTTTGGGATATTTTGAAAACTGCAGGGGAGTTTGGGACAAATATGACCAAACTCCGCTTTCAGTACTTGGCATATGATGGGTATAAAAAAGTCGTAATTTCAAACTGCGAATACGTGCAGAGAGCCAGAATTTGGGTCCAAAATATGGCTCAGGTCTCGAAATTGGGATGTTTGGGATCTTTTAAAAACTGCAGTGAAGTTTGTGCAAAATGTGACTCACTGCTGCATCCAGTACTTTGCATATGTTGGGTATAAAAAGTCGTAATATCAAACTGCGAATACGTGCAGAATGCCAGAATTTGGCTCCAAAATATGGCTCAGGCCTAGAAATTGGGATGTTTGGGATATTTTGAAAACTGGAGGGAGGTTTGGGACAAATGTGACCAAACGCCGCTTTCAGTACTTTGAATATGTTGGGTATAAAAAGTCGTAATTTCAAACTGCGAATACTTGCAGAGAGCTAGAATTTGGCTCCAAAATATGGCTCATGCCTCGAAATTTTGGAATATTTAGGATATTTCGAAAACTGCAGGGGAGTTTGTGAAAAATGTGACTCACTGCCACTTTCAGGACTTGGCATATGTTGGGTATAAAAGGTGGTAATTTCAAACTGCGAATACGTGCAGAGAGCCAGAATTTGGCTCCAAAATATGGCTCAGGCCTCGAAATTGGGATGTTTGGGATATTTTGAAAACTGCAGGGGACTTTGGGACAAATATGACCAAACGCCGCTTTCAGTACTTGGCATATGATGGGTATAAAAAGTCGTAATTTCAAACTGCGAATACGTGCAGAGAGCCAGAATTTGGCTCCAAAATATGGCTCAGGCCTCGATAATGGGTTGTTTGGGATATTTTGATAACTGCAGGAAGGTTTGGGACAAATGTGGCCAAACGCCGCTTTCAGTACTTCGCATATGTTGGGTATAAAAAAGTCGTAATTTCAAACTGCGAATACGTGCAGAGAGCCAGAATTTAGGTCCAAAATATGGCTCAGGTCTCGAAATTGGGATGTTTGGGATATTTTGAAAACTGCAGGGAAGTTTGTGCAAAATGTGTCTCACTGCTGCGACCAGTACTTTGCATATGTTGGGTATAAAAAGTCGTATTATCAAACTGTGAATACGTGAAGAGTGCCAGAATTTGGCTCCAAAATATGGCTCAGGCCTCGAAATTGGGATATTTGGGATATTTCAAAAACTGCAGGGGAGTTTGTGCAAAATGTGACTCGCTGCCTCTTTCAGGACTTGGCATATGTTGGGTATAAAAAGTCGTAATATCAAACTGCGAATACGTGCATAGAGCCAGAATTTGGCTCCAAAATATGGCTCAGGCCTCGACATTGGGATGTTTGGGATATTTTAAAAACTGCAGGGAGGTTTGAGAAAAATGTGACCAAACGCCGCTTTCAGTACTTCGCATATGTTGGGTATAAAAGGTCGTAATTTCAAACTGCGAATACGTGCAGAGAGCTAGAATTTGGGTCCAAAATATGGCTCAGGTCTCGAAATTGGGATGTTTGGGATCTTTTGAAAACTGCAGGGAAGTTTGTGCAAAATGTGACTCACTGCTGCATCCAGTACTTTGCATATGTTGGGTATAAAAAGTCGTAATATCAAACTGCGAATACGTGAAGAGTGCCAGAATTTGGCTCCAAAATATGGCTCAGGCCTAGAAATTGGGATGTTTGGGATATTTTGAAAACTGGAGAGAGGTTTGGGACAAATGTGACCAAACGCCGCTTTCAGTACTTCGCATATGTTGGGTATAAAATGATGTAATTTCAAACTGCGAATACATGCAGAGAACCAGAATTTGGCTCCAAAATATGGCTCATGCCTCGAAATTTTGGGATATTTAGGATATTTCGAAAACTGCTGGGGAGTTTGTGAAAAATGTGACTCACTGCCGCTTTCAGGACTTCGCATATGTTCGGTATAAAAGGTGGTAATTTCAAACTGCGAATACGTGCAGAGAGCCAGAATTTGGCTCCAAAATATGGCTCAGGCCTCGAAATTGGGATGTTTGGGATATTTTGAAAAATGCAGGGGACTTTTGGACAAATATGACCAAACGCCGCTTTCAGTACTTGGTATATGTTGGGTATAAAAAGTCGTAATTTCAAACTGCGAATACGTGCAGAGAGCCAGAATTTGGCTCCAAAATATGGCTCAGGCCTCGAAATTGGGATATTTTGGATATTTCGAAAACTGCAGGGGACTTTGGGACAAATATGAAAAAACGCCGCTTTCAGTACTTGGCATATGTTGGGTATAAAAATCGTAATTGCAAACTGCGAATACGTGCAGAGAGCCTGAATTTGGCTCCAAAATATGGCTCAGGCCTCGACATTGGGATGTTTGGGATATTTCGAAAACTGCAGGGGAGTTTGTGCAAAATGTGACTCTCTGCCGCTTTCAGGACTTGGCATATGTTGGGTATTAAAGGTGGTAATTTCAAACTGCGAATACGTGCAGAGAGCCAGAATTTGGCTCCAAAATATGTCTCAGGCCTCGAAATTGGGATGTTTGGGATATTTTGAAAACTGCAGGGGCCTTTGGGACATATATGACCAAACGCCGCTTTCAGTACTTGGCATATGTTAGGTATAAAAAGTCGTAATTTCAAACTGCGAATACGTGCAGACAGCCTGAATTTGGCTCCAAAATATGGGTTAGGCCTCGAAATTGGGATATTTGGGATATTTTGAAAACTGCAGGGAAGTTTGTGCAAAATGTAACTCACTGCTGCATCCAGTACTCTGCATATGTTGGGTATAAAAAGTCGTAATATCAAACTGCGAATACGTGCAGAGTGCCAGAATTTGGTTCCAAAATATGGCTCAGGCCTAGAAATTGGGTTGTTTGGGATATTTTGAAAACTGGAGAGAGGTTTGGGACAAATATGACCAAACGCCGCTTTCAGTACTTGGCATATGTTGGGTATAAAAATCGTAATTTCAAACTGCGAATACGTGCAGAGAGCCTGAATTTGGCTCCAAAATATGGCTCAGGCCTCGACATTGAGATGTTTGGGATATTTTAAAAACTGCAGGGGAGTTTGGGACAAATATGACCAAACGCCGCTTTCAGTACTTGGCATATGATGGGTATAAAAAGTCGTAATTTCAAACTGCGAATACGTGCAGAGAGCCAGAATTTGGCTCCAAAATATGGCTCAGGCCTCGATAATGGGTTGTTTGGGATATTTTGATAACTGCAGGAAGGTTTGGGACAAATGTGGCCAAACGCCGCTTTCAGTACTTCGCATATGTTGGGTATAAAAAAGTCGTAATTTCAAACTGCGAATACGTGCAGAGAGCCAGAATTTGGCTCCAAAATATGGCTCTGGCCTCGAAATTTGGATGTTTAGGATATTTCGAGAACTGCAGGGGAGTTTGTGCAAAATGTGACTCACTGCCGCTTTCAGAACTTGGAATATGTTGGGTATAAAAAGTCGTAATATCAAACTGCGATTACGTGCATAGAGCCAGAATTTGGCTCCAAAATATGGCTCAGGCCTCGATATTGGGATGTTAGGGATATTTTGAAAACTGGAGGGAGGTTTGGGACAAATGTGACCAAACGCCGCTTGCAGTACTTGGCATATGTTAGGTATAAAAAGTCGTAACTTAAAACTGCGAATACGTGCAGAGAGCCAGAATTTGGCTCCAAAATATGGCTCAGGCCTCGAAATTGGGTTGTTTGGGATATTTTGAACACTGCAGGGGAGTTTGTGCAAAATATGACTAATTGCCGCTTACAGGACTTGGCATATGTTGGGAATAAAAAGTCGTAATATAAAACTGCGAATACGTGCAAAGAGCCAGAATTTGGCTCCAATATATTGCACAATCCTCGAAATTGGGATGTTTGGGATATTTTGAAAACTGCAGGGGACTTTGGGACATATATGACCAAACGCCGCTTTCGGTACTTGGCATATGTTAGGTATAAAAAGTCGTAATTTCAAACTGCGAATACGTGCAGAGAGCCTGAATTTGGCTCCAAACTATGAGTCAGGCCTTGAAATTGGGATATTTGGGATATTTTGAAAACTGCAGGGAGGTTTGAGACAAATGTGACCAAACGCCGCTTTCAGTACTTCGCATATGTTGGGTATAAAAAGTCATAATTTCAAACTGCGAATACGTGCAGAGAGCTAGAATTTGGCTCCAAAATATGGCTCATGCCTCGAAATGGGGATATTTAGGATATTTCGAAAACTGCAGGGGAGTTTGTGCAAAATGTGACTCACTGCCGCTTTCAGGACTTGGCATATGATCGGTATAAAAGGTGGTAATTTCAAACTACGAATACGTGCAGAGAGCCAGAATTTGGCTCCAAAATATGGCTCAGGCCTCGAAATTGGGATGTTTGGGATATTTTGAAAAATGCAGGGGACTTTGGGACAAATATGACCAAACGCCGCTTTCAGTACTTGGTATATGTTGGGTATAAAAAGTCGTAATTTCAAACTGCGAATACGTGTAGAGAGCCAGAATTTTGCTCCAAAATAAGGCTCAGGCCTCGAAATTGGGATATTTTGGATATTTTGAAAACTGCAGGGGACTTTGGGACAAATATGACCAAACGCCGCTTTCAGTACTTGGCATATGATGGGTATAAAAAGTCGTAATTTCAAACTGCGAATACGTGCAGAGAGCCTGAATTTGGCTCCAAAATATGGCTCAGGCCTCGAAATTGGGATGTTTGGGATATTTTGAAAACTGCAGGGGAGTTTGTGCAAAATGTGACTCACTACCGCTTTCAGTACTTGGCATATATTGGGTATAAAAACTTGTAATATAAAACTGCGAATACATGTAGAGAGCCAGAATTTGGCTCCAAAATATGGCTCAGGCCTCGAAATTGGGATATTTGGGATATTTCGAGAACTGCAGGGGAGTTTGTGCAAAATGTGACTCACTGCCGCTTTCAGGACTTGGAATATGTTGGGTATGAAAAGTAGTAATATCAAACTGCGATTACGTGCATAGAGCCAGAATTTGGCTCCAAAATATGGCTCAGGCCTCGACATTGGGATGTTTGGGATATTTTGAAAACTGCAGGGAGGTTTGAGAAAAATGTGACCAAACGCGTCTTTCAGTACTTCGCATATGTTGGGTATAAAAGGTCGTAATTTCAAACTGTGAATACGTGCAGAGAGCTAGAATTTGGGTCCAAAATATGGATCAGGTCTCGAAATTGGGATGTTTGGGATCTTTTGAAAACTGCAGGGAAGTTTGTGCAAAATGTGACTCACTGCTGCATCCAGTACATTGCATATGTTGGGTATAAAAAGTCGTAATATCAAACTGCGAATACGTGAAGAGTGCCAGAATTTGGCTCCAAAATATGGCTCAGGCCTAGAAATTGGGATGTTTGGGATATTTTGAAAACTGGAGAGAGGTTTGGGACAAATGTGACCAAACGCAGCTTTCAGTACTTCGCATATGTTGGGTATAAAATGATGTAATTTCAAACTGCGAATACATGCAGAGAGCCAGAATTTGGCTCCAAAATATGGCTCATGCCTCGAAATTTTGGGATATATAGGATATTTCGAAAACTGCAGGGGAGTTTGTGAAAAATGTGACTCACTGTCGCTTTCAGGACTTCGCATATGTTGGGTATAAAAGGTGGTAATTTCAAACTGCGAATACGTGCAGAGAGCCAGAATTTGGCTCCAAAATATGGCTCAGGCCTCGAAATTGGGATGTTTGGGATATTTTGAAAACTGCAGGGGACTTTGGGATAAATATGACCAAACGCCGCTTTCAGTACTTTGCATATGTTGGGTATAAAAAGTCGTAATTTCAAACTGCGAATACGTGCAGAGAGCCTGAATTTGGCTCCAAAATATGGCTCAGGCCTCGAAATTGGGATGTTTGGGATATTTTGAAAACTGCAGGGAGGTTTGAGAAAAATGTGACCAAACGCCGCTTTCAGTACTTCGCATATGTTGGGTATAAAAAGTCATAATTTCAAACTGCGAATACGTGCAGAGAGCTAGAATTTGGCTCCAAAATATGGCTCATGCCTCGAAATGGGGATATTTAGGATATTTCGAAAACTGCAAGGGAGTTTGTGCAAAATGTGACTCACTGCCGCTTTCAGGACTTGGCATATGATCGGTATAAAAGGTGGTAATTTCAAACTGCGAATATGTGCAGAGAGCCAGAATTTGGCTCCAAAATATGGCTCAGGCCTCGAAATTGGGATGTTCGGGATATTTTGAAAAATGCAGGGGACTTTGGGACAAATATGACCAAACGCCGCTTTCAGTACTTGGTATATGTTGGGTATAAAAAGTCGTAATTTCAAACTGCGAATACGTGCAGAGAGCCTGAATTTGGCTCCAAAATATGGCTCAGGCCTCGACATTGGGATGTTTGGGATATTTTAAAAACTGCAGGGGAGTTTGGGACAAATATGACCAAACGCCGCTTTCAGTACTTGGCATATGATGGGTATAAAAAGTCGTAATTTCAAACTGCGAATACGTGCAGAGAGCCAGAATTTGGCTCCAAAATATGGCTCAGGCCTCGATATTGGGTTGTTTGGGATACTTTGATAACTGCAGGAAGGTTTGGGACAAATGTGGCCAAACGCCGCTTTCAGTACTTCGCATATGTTGGGTATAAAAAAGTCGTAATTTCAAACTGCGAATACATGCAGAGAGCCAGAATTTGGGTCCAAAATATGGCTCAGGTCTCGAAATTGGGATGTTTGGGATCTTTTGAAAACTGCAGGGAAGTTTGTGCAAAATGTGACTCACTGCTGCATCCAGTACTTTGCATATGTTGGGTATAAAAAGTCGTAATATCAAACTGGGAATACGTGCAGAGTGCCAGAATTTGGCTCCAAAATATGGCTCAGGCCTAGAAATTGGGATGTTTGGGATATTTTAAAAACTGGAGGGAGGTTTGGGACAAATGTGACCAAACGCCGCTTGCAGTACTTGGCATATGTTGGGTATAAAAAGTCGTAACTTAAAACTGCGAATACGTGCAGGGAGCCAGAATTTGGCTCCAAAATATGGCTCAGGCCTCGAAATTGGGATATTTGGGATATTTCGAGAACTGCAGGAGAGTTTGTGCAAAATGTGACTCACTGCCACTTTCAGAACTTGGAATATGTTGGGTATAAAAATTCGTAATTTCAAACTGCAAATACGTGCAGAGAGCCTGAATTTGGCTCCAAACTATGAGTCAGGCCTCGAAATTGGGATGTTTGGGATATTTTGAAAAATGCAGGGGACTTTGGGACAAATATGACCAAACGCCGCTTTCAGTAATTGGTATATGTTGGGTAAAAAAGTCGTAATTTCAAACTGCGAATATGTGTAGAGAGCCAGAATTTGGCTCCAAAATATGGCTCAGGCCTCGAAATTGGGATATTTTAGATATTTTGAAAACTGCAGGGGACTTTGGGACAAATATGACCAAACGCCGCTTTCAGTACTTGGCATATGTTGGGTATAAAAAGTCGTAATTTCAAACTGCGAATACGTGCAGAGAGCCTGAATTTGGCTCCAAAATATGGCTCAGGCCTCGACATTGGGATGTTTGGGATATTTTGAAAACTGCAGGGGAGTTTGGGACAAATATGACCAAACGCCGCTTTCAGTACTTGGCATATGATGGGTATAAAAAGTCGTAATTTCAAATTGCGAATACGTGCAGAGAGCCAGAATTTTGCTCCAAAATATGGCTCAGGCCTCGAAATTGGGATGTTTGGGATCTTTTGAAAACTGCAGGGAAGTTTGTGCAAAATGTGACTCACTGCTGCATCCAGTACTTTGCATATGTTGGGTATAAAAAAGTCGTAATTTCAAACTGCGAATACGTGCAGAGTGCCAGAATTTGGCTCCAAAATATGGCTCAGGCCTAGAAATTGGGATGTTTGGGATATTTTGAAAACTGGAGAGAGGTTTGGGACAAACGTGACCAAACGCCGCTTTCAGTACTTAGCATATGTTGGGTATAAAAAGTCGTAACTTAAAACTGCGAATACGTGCAGAGAGCCAGAATTTGGCTCCAAAATATGGTTCAGGCCTCGAAATTGGGATGTTTGGGATCTTTTGAAAACTGCAGGGAAGTTTGTGCAAAATGTGACTCACTGCTGCATCCAGTACTTTGCATATGTTGGGTATAAAAAAGTCGTAATTTCAAACTGCGAATACGTGCAGAGTGCCAGAATTTGGCTCCAAAATATGGCTCAGGCCTAGAAATTGGGATGTTTGGGATATTTTGAAAACTGGAGAGAGGTTTGGGACAAATGTGACCAAACGCCGCTTTCAGTACTTAGCATATGTTGGGTATAAAAAGTCGTAACTTAAAACTGCGAATACGTGCAGAGAGCCAGAATTTGGCTCCAAAATATGGTTCAGGCCTCGAAATTGGGATATTTGGGATATTTTGAAAACTGCAGGGGAGTTTGTGCAAAATGTGACTCACTGCTGCTTTCAGGACTTGGCATATGTTGGAAACAAAAAGTCGTAATTTAAAACTGCGAATACGTGCAGAGAGCCAGAATTTGGCTCCAAAATATTGCACAATCCTCGAAATTGGGATGTTTGGGATATTTTGAAAACTGCAGGGGAGTTTGTGCAAAATGTGACTCCCTACAGCTTTCAGTACTTGGCATATGTTGGGTATAAAAAGTCGTAATATCAAAATGTGAATACGTGCAGAAAGCCAGAATTTGGCTCCAAAATATGGCTCAGGCCTCGAAATTGGGATGTTTGTGATATTTTGAAAACTGCAGGAAAGTTTGGGACAAATGTGACCAAACGCCGCTTTCAGTACTTCGCATATGTTGAGAATAAAAAAGTCGTAATTTCAAACTGCAAATACGTGCAGAGAGCCAGAATTTGGCTCCAAAATATGGCTCAGGCCTCGAAATTGGGATGTTTGGGATATTTCGAAAACTGCAGGGGACTTTGGGACAAATATGACCAAACGCCGCTTTCAGTACTTCGCATATGATGGGTATAAAAAGTCGTAATTTCAAACTGCGAATACGTGCAGAGAGCCAGAATTTGGCTCCAAAATATGGCTCAGGCCTCGATATTGGGTTGTTTGGGATATTTTGATAACTGCAGGAAGGTTTGGGACAAAAGTGGCCAAACGCCGCTTTCAATACTTCGCATATGTTGGGTATAAAAAATTCGTAATTTCAAACTGCGAATACGTGCAGAGAGCCAGAATTTGGGTCTAAAATATGGCTCAGGTCTCGAAATTGGGATTTTTGGGATCTTTTGAAAACTGCAGGGAAGTTTGTGCAAAATGTGACTCACTGCTGCATCCAGTACTTTGCATATGTTGGGTATAAAAAGTCGTAATATCAAACTGCGAATACGTGCAGAGTGCCAGAATTTGGCTCCAAAATATGGCTCAGGCCTAGAAATTGGGATGTTTGGGATATTTTGAAAACTGGAGAGAGGTTTGGGACAAATGTGACCAAACACCGCTTTCAGTACTTAGCATATGTTGGGTATAAAAAGTCGTAACTTAAAACTGCGAATACGTGCAGAGAGCCAGAATTTGGCTCCAAAATATGGCTCAGGCCTCGAAATTGGGATATTTGGGATATTTCGATAACTGCAGGGGAGTTTGTGCAAAATGTGACTCACTGCAGCTTACAGGACTTGGCATATGTTGGGTATAAAAAGTCGAAATATCAAACTGGGATTACGTGCATAGAGCCAGAATTTGGCTCCAAAATATGGCTCAGGCCTAGATATTGGGATGTTTGGGATATTTTGAAAACTGGAGGGAGGTTTGCGACAAATGTGACCAAATGCCGATTTCAGTACTTGGCATATGATGGGTATAAAAAGTCGTAACTTAAAACTGCGAATACGTGCAGAGAGCCAGAATTTGGCTCCAAAATATGGCTCAGGCCTCGAAATTGGGATATTTAGGATATTTTGAAAACTGCAGGGGAGTTTGTGCAAAATGTGACTCACTGCCGCTTTCAGGACTTGGCATATGTTGGAAATAAAAAGTCGTAATTTAAAACTGCGAATACGTGCAGAGAGCCAGAATTTGGCTCCAAAATATTGCACAATCCTCGAAATTGGGATGTTTGGGATATTTTGAAAACTGCAGGGGAGTTTGTGCAAAATGTGACTCCCTACAGCTTTCAGTACTTGGCATATGTTGGGTATAAAAACTTGCAATATCAAACTGCGAATACATGTAGAGAGCCAGAATTTGGCTCCAAAATATGGCTCAGGCCTCGAAATTGGGATGTTTGGGATATTTTGAAAACTGCAGGGGACTTTGGGACTAATATGACCAAACGCCGCTTTCAGTACTTGGCATATGTTGGGTATAAAAAGTCGTAATTTCAAACTGCGAATACGTGCAGAGAGCCTGAATTTGGCTCCAAAATATGGCTCAGGCCTCGAAATTGGAATATTTGGGATATTTTGAAAACTGCAGGGAGGTTTGGGACAAATGTGACCAAACGCCGCTTTCAGTACTTGGCATATGTTGGGTATAAAAAGACGTAATTTCAAACTGCGAATACATGCAGAGAACCAGAATTTGGATCCAAAATATGGCTCAGGCCTCGAAATTGGGATATTTGGGATATTTTGAAAACTGGAGGGAGGTTTGGGACAAATGTGACCAAACGCCGCTTTCAGTACTTCGCATATGTTGGGTATAAAAAGTCGTAATTTCAAACTGCGAATACTTGCAGAGAGCTAGAATTTGGCTCCAAAATATGGCTCATGCCTCGAAATTTTGGGATATTTAGGATATTTCGAAAACTGCAGGGGAGTTTGTGAAAAATGTGACTCACTGCCGCTTTCAGGACTTGGCATATGTTGGGTATAAAAGGTAGTAATTTCAAACTGCGAATACGTGCAGAGAGCCAGAATTTGGCTCCAAAATATTGCTCAGGCCTCGAAATTGGGATGTTTAGGATATTTTGAAAACTGCAGGGGAGTTTGTGCAAAATGTGACTCACTGTCGCTTTCAGGACTTGGCATATGTTGGGTATAAAAGGTAGTAATTTCTAACTGCGAATACGTGCAGAGAGCCAGAACTTGGCTATAAAATATGGCTCAAGCCTCGAAATTGGGATATTTGCGATATTTTGAAAACTGGAGGGGAGTTTGGGCAAAATGTGGCTCACTGCCGCTTTCAGGACTTGGCATATGTTGGGTATAAAAATTCGTACTATCAAACTGCGAATACATGCATAGACCCATAATTTGGCTCCAAAATATGGCTCAGTCCTCGAAATTGGGATGTTTGGGATATTTTGAAAACTGCAGGGGAGTTTGGGACAAATATTACCAAAAGCCGAGTCAGTACTTGGAATATGTTGGGTATAAAAAGTCGTAATTTCAAATTGCGAATACGTGCATAGAGCCAGAATTTGGTTCCAAAATATGGCTCAGGCCGCGAAATTGGGATATTTGGGATATTTCAAAAACTGCAGGGGAGTTTGTGCAAAATGTGACACACTGCCGCTTTCAGGACTTGGCATATGTTGGGTATAAAAAGTCGTAATATCAAACTGCGAATACGTGCATAGAGCCAGAATATGGCTCCAAAATATGGCTCAGGCCTAGAAATTGGGATGTTTGGGATATTTTGAAAACTGGAGGCAGGTTTGGTACAAATGTGACCAAACGCCGCTTTCAGTACTTGCCATATGTTGGGTATAAAAAGTCGTAACTTAAAACTGCGAATACGTGCAGAGAGCCAGAATTTGGCTCCAAAATATGGCTCAGGCCTCGAAATTGGGATATTTGGGAAATTTCGAGAACTGCAGGGGAGTTTGTGCAAAATGTGACTCACTGCCGCTTTCAGGACTTGGCATATGTTAGGTATAAAAAGTCGTAATATCTAACTGCGATTACGTGCATAGAGCCAGAATTTGGCTCCAAAATATGGCTCAGGCCTCGAAATTGGGATGTTTGGGATATTTTCAAAACTGGAGGGAGGTTTGGGACAAATGTGACCAAACGCCGCTTTCAGCACTTGGCATATGTTGGGTATAAAAAAGTCGTAATTTCAAACTGCGAATACGTGCAGAGAGCCAGAATTTGGCTCCAAAATATTGATCAGGCCTCGAAATTGGGATGTTTAGGATATTTTGAAAACTGCAGGGGAGTTTGTGCAAAATGTGACTCACTGTCGCTTCCAGTACCTGGCATATGTTGAGTATAAAAATTCGTAATATCAAACTGCGAATACATGCAGAGAGCCAGAATTTGGCTCCAAAATATGGCTGAGGCCTCGAAATTGGGATATTTGGGATATTTTGAAAACTGCGGGGTGGTTTGGTACAAATGTGACCAAACGCCACTTTCAGTCCTTGGCATATGTTGGGTATAAAAAGATGTAATTTCAAACTGCGAATACTTGCAGAGAGCTAGAATTTGGCTCCAAAATATGGCTCATGCCTCGAAATTTTGGGATATTTAGGATATTTCGAAAACTGCAGGGGAGTTTGTGAAAAATGTGACTCACTGTTGCTTTCAGGACTTGGCATATGTTGGGAATAAAAAAGTCGTAATTTCAAACTGCGAATACGTGCAGAGAGCCAGAATTTGGTTCCAAAATATGGCTCAGGCCTCGAAATTGGGATGTTTGGGATATTTTGAAAACTGCAGGGGACTTTGGGACAAATATGACCAAACGCCGCTTTCAGTACTTGGCATATGTTGGGTATAAAAAGTCGTAATTTCAAACTGCGAATACGTGCAGAGAGCCTGAATTTGGCTCCAAAATATGGCTCAGGCCTCGAAATTGGGATGTTTGGGATATTTTGAAAACTGCAGGGGATTTTGGGACAAATATGACCAAACGACGCTTTCAGTACTTGGCATATGATGGTTATAAAAAGTCGTAATTTCAAACTGCGAATACGTGCAGAGAGCCAGAATTTGGGTCCAAAATATGGCTCAGGTCTCGAAATTGGGATGTTTGGGATATTTTGAAAACTGCAGGGGATTTTGGGACAAATATGACCAAACGACGCTTTCAGTACTTGGCATATGATGGTTATAAAAAGTCGTAATTTCAAACTGCGAATACGTGCAGAGAGCCAGAATTTGGCTCCAAAATATGGCTCAGGTCTCGAAATTGGGATGTTTGGGATATTTTGAAAACTGCAGGGAAGTTTGTGCAAAATGTGTCTCACTGCTGCGTCCAGTACTCTGCATATGTTGGGTATAAAAAGTCGTATTATCAAACTGTGAATACGTGAAGAGTGCCAGAATTTGGCTCCAAAATATGGCTCAGGCCTCGAAATTGGGATATTTGGGATATTTCAAAAACTGCAGGGGAGTTTGTGCAAAATGTGACTCGCTGCCTCTTTCAGGACTTTGCATATGTTGGGTATAAAAAGTCGTAATATCAAACTGCGAATACGTGCATAGAGCCAGAATTTGGCTCCAAAATATGGCTCAGGCCTCGAAATTGGGATATTTGGGATATTTCGAGAACTGCAGGGGAGTTTGTGCAAAATGTGACTCACTGCCGCTTTCAGAACTTGGAATATGTTGGGTATAAAAAGTCGTAATATCAAACTGCGATTACGTGCATAGAGCCAGAATTTGGCTCCAAAATATGGCTCAGGCCTCGATATTGGGATGTTTGGGATATTTTGAAAACTGGAGGGAGGTTTGTGACAAATGTGACCAAACGCCGATTTCAGTACTTGGCATATGTTGGGTATAAAAAGTCGTAACTTAAAACTGTGAATACGTGCAGAGAGCCAGAATTTGGCTCCAAAATATGGCTCAGGCCTCGAAACTGGGTTGTTTGGGATATTTTGAACACTGCAGGGGAGTTTGTGCAAAATGTGACTAATTGCCGCTTTCAGGACTTGGCATATGTTGGGAATAAAAAGTCGTAATATAAAACTGCGAATACGTGCAAAGAGCCAGAATTTGGCTCCAAAATATTGCACAATCCTCCAAATAGGGATGTTTCGGATATTTTGAAAACTGCAGGGGAGTTTGTGCAAAATGTGACTCACTGCCGCTTTCAGTACTTGGCATATGTTGGGTATAAAAATTTGTAATATCAAACTGCGAATACATGTAGAGAGCCAGAATTTGGCTCCAAAATATGGCTCAGGCCTCGAAATTGGGATATTTGGGATATTTTGAAAACTGCAGGGGAGTTTGTGCAAAATGTGACTCACTGCCGCTTTCAGGACTTGGCATATGTTGGGTATAAAAGGTGGTAATTTCAAACTGCGAATACGTGCAGAAAGCCAGAATTTGGCTCCAAAATATGTCTCAGGCCTCGAAATTGGGATGTTTGGGATATTTTGAAAACTGCAGGGGACTTTGGGACATATATGACCAAACGCCGCTTTCAGTACTTGGCATATGTTAGGTATAAAAAGTCGTAATTTCAAACTGCGAATACGTGCAGAGAGCCTGAATTTGGCTCCAAAAAATGGGTCAGGCCTCGAAATTGGGATATTTGGGATATTTTGAAAACTGCAGGGAGGTTTGGGACAAATGTGACCAAACGTCGCTTTCAGTACTTCGCATATGTTGGGTATAAAACGTCGTAATTTCAAACTGCGAATACGTGCAGAGAGCTAGAATTTGGCTCCAAAATATGGCTCATGCCTCAAAATTGGGATATTTAGGATATTTCGAAAACTGCAGGGGAGTTTGTGCAAAATGTGACTCACTGCCGCTTTCAGGGCTTGGCATATGTTCGGTAAAAAAGGTGGTAATTTCAAACTGCGAATACGTGCAGAGAGCCAGAATTTGGCTCCAAAATATGGCTCAGGCCTCGAAATTGGGATGTTTGGGATATTTTGAAAAATGCAGGGGACTTTGGGACAAATATGACCAAACGCCGCTTTAAGTACTTGGTATATGTTGGGTATAAAAAGTCGTAATTTCAAACTGCGAAAACGTGCAGAGAGCCAGAATTTGGCTCCAAAATATGGCTCAGGCCTCGAAATTGGGATATTTTGGATATTTTGAAAACTGCAGGGGACTTTGGGACAAATATGACCAAACGCCGCTTTCAGTACTTGGCATATGTTGGGTATAAAAAGTCGTAATTTCAAACTGCGAATACGTGCAGAGAGCCTGAATTTGGCTCCAAAATATGGCTCAGGCCTCGACATTGGGATGTTTGGGATATTTTGAAAACTGCAGGGGAGTTTGGGACAAATATGACCAAACGCCGCTTTCAGTACTTGGCATATGATGGGTATAAAAAGTCGTAATTTCAAACTGCGAATACGTGCAGAGAGCCAGAATTTGGCTCCAAAATATGGCTCAGGCCTCGATATTGGGTTGTTTGGGATATTTTGATAACTGCAGGAAGGTTTGGGACAAATGTGGCTAACGCCGCTTTCAGTACTTCGCATATGTTGGGTATAAAAAGTCGTAATTTCAAACTGCGAATACATGCAGAGAGCCAGAATTTGGGTCCAAAATATGGCTCAGGTCTCGAAATTGGGATGTTTGGGATCTTTTGAAAACTGCAGGGAAGTTTGTGCAAAATGTGACTCACTGCTGCATCCAGTACTTTGCATATGTTGGGTATAAAAAGTCGTAATATCAAACTGCGAATACGTGCAGAGTGCCAGAATTTGGCTCCAAAATATGGCTTCGGCCTAGAAATTGGGATGTTTGGGATATTTTGAAAACTGGAGAGAGGTTTGGGACAAATGTGACCAAACGCCGCTTTCAGTACTTAGCATATGTTGGGTATAAAAAGTCGTAACTTAAAACTGCGAATACGTGCAGAGAGCCAGAATTTGGCTCCAAAATATGGCTCAGGCCTCGAAATTGGGATATTTTGGATATTTTGAAAACTGCAGGGCACTTTGGGACAAATATGACCAAACGCCGCTTTCAGTACTTGGCATATGTTGGGTATAAAAAGTCGTAATTTCAAACTGCGAATACGTGCAGAGAGCCTGAATTTGGCTCCAAAATATGGCTCAGGCCTCGACATTGGGATGTTTGGGATATTTTGAAAACTGCAGGGGAGTTTGGGACAAATATGACCAAAACCCGCTTTCAGTACTTGGCATATGATGGGTATAAAAAGTCGAAATATCAAACTGCGAATACGTGCATAGAGCCAGAATTTGGCTCCAAAATATGGCTCAGGCCTCGAAATTGGCATATTTGGGATATTTTGAAAACTGGAGGGAGGTTTGGGACAAATGTGACCAAACGCTGCTTTCAGTACTTCGCATATGTTTGGTATAAAAAGTCGTAATTTCAAACTGCGAATACTTGCAGAGAGCTAGAATTTGGCTCCAAAATATGGCTCATGCCTCGAAATTTTGGGATATTTAGGATATTTCGAAAACTGCAGGGGAGTTTGTGAAAAATGTGACTCACTGCCGCTTTCAGGACTTGGCATATGTTGGGTATAAAAGGTGGTAATTTCAAACTGCGAAAACGTGCAGAGAGCCAGAATTTGGCTCCAAAATATGTCTCAGGCCTCGACATTGGGATGTTTGGGATATTTTGAAAACTGCAGGGGACTTTGGGACATATATGACCAAACGCCGCTTTCAGTACTTGGCATATGTTAGGTATAAAAAGTCGTAATTTCAAACTGCGAATACGTGCAGAGAGCCTGAATTTGGCTCCAAAATATGGGTCAGGCCTCAAAATTGGGATATTTGGGATATTTGAAAACTGCAGGGAGGTTTGGGACAAATGTGACCAAACGCCGCTTTCAGTACTTCGCATATGTTGGGTATAAAAAGTCGTAATTTCAAACTGCGAATACGTGCAGAGAGCTAGAATTTGGCTCCAAAATATGGCTCATGCCTCGAAATTGGGATATTTAGGATATTTCGAAAACTGCAGGGGAGTTTGTGCAAAATGTGACTCACTGCCGCTTTCAGGACTTGGCATGTGTTCGTTATAAAAGGTGGTAATTTCAAACTGCGAATACGTGCAGAGAGCCAGAATTTGGCTCCAAAATATGGCTCAGGCCTCGAAATTGGGATGTTTGGGATATTTTGAAAAATGCAGGGGACTTTGGGACAAATATGACCAAACGCCGCTTTCAGTACTTGGTATATGTTGGGGATAAAAAGTCGTAATTTCAAACTGCGAATAGGTGCAGAGAGGCAGAATTTGGCTCCAAAATATGGCTCAGGCCTCGAAATTGGGATATTTTGGATATTTTGAAAACTGCAGGGCACTTTGGGACAAATATGACCAAACGCCGCTTTCAGTACTTGGCATATGTTGGGTATAAAAAGTCGCAATTTCAAACTGCGAATACGTGCAGAGAGCCAGAATTTGGCTCCAAAATATGGCTCAGGCCTCGATATTGGGTTGTTTGGGATATTTTGATAACTGCAGGAAGGTTTGGGACAAATGTGGCCAAAAGCCGCTTTCAGTACTTCACATATGTTGGGTATAAAGTGTCGTAATTTCAAACTGCGAATACATGCAGAGAGCCAGAATTTGGGTCCAAAATATGGCTCAGGTCTCGAAATTGGGATGTTTGGGATCTTTTGAAAACTGCAGGGAAGTTTGTGCAAAATGTGACTCACTGCCGCTTACAGGACTTGGCATATGTTGGGTATAAAAAGTCGAAATATCAAACTGGGATTACGTGCATAGAGCCAGAATTTGGCTCCAAAATATGGCTCAGGCCTCGAATTTGGGATATTTGGGATATTTTGAAAACTGGAGGGAGGTTTGGAACAAATGTGACCAAACGCCGCTTTCAGTACTTCGCATATATTGGGTATAAAGTGTCGTAATTTCAAACTGCGAATACATGCAGAGAGCTAGAATTTGGCTCCAAAATATGGCTCATGCCTCGAAATTTTGGAATATTTAGGATATTTCGAAAACTGCAGGGGAGTTTGTGAAAAATGTGACTCACTGCCGCTTTCAGGACTTGGCATATGTTGGGTATAAAAGGTGGTAATTTCAAACTGCGAATACGTGCAGAGAGCCAGAATTTGGCTCCAAAATATGGCTCAGGCCTCGAAATTGGGATGTTTGGGATATTTTGAAAACTGCAGGGGACTTTGGGACAAATATGACCAAACGCCGCTTTCAGTACTTGGCATATGTTGGGTATAAAAAGTCGTAATTTCAAACTGCGAATACGAGCAGAGAGCCTGAATTTGGCTCCAAAATATGGCTCAGGCCTCGAAATTGGGATGTTTGGGATATTTTGAAAACTGCAGGGGAGTTTGGGACAAATATGACCAAACGCCGCTTTCAGTACTTGGCATATGATGGGTATAAAAAGTCGTAATTTCAAACTGCGAATACGTGCAGAGTGCTAGAATTAGGCTCCAAAATATGGCTCAGGCCTCGATATTGGGTTGTTTGGGATCTTTTGAAAACTGCAGGGAAGTTTGTGCAAAATGTGACTCACTGCTGCATCCAGTACTTTGCATATGTTGGGTATAAAAAGTCGTAATATCATACTGCGAATACGTGCAGAGTGCCAGAATTTGGCTCCAAAATATGGCTCAGGCCTCGAAATTGGGATGTTTGGGATATTTTGAAAACTGCAAGGGAGTTTGGGACAAATATTACCAAACGCCGCTTTCAGTACTTGGAATATGCTGGGTTTAAAAAGTCGTAATTTCAAACTGCGAATACGTGCAGAGAGCCAGAATTTGGCTCCAAAATATGGCTCAGGCCTCGATATTGAGAAGTTTGGGATATTTTGAAAACTGCAGGGAAGTTTGTGCAAAATGTGACTCACTGCTGCGTCCAGTACTTTGCATATGTTGGGTATAAATAGTCGTAATATCAAACTGCGAATACGTGCAGAATGCCAGAATTTGGCTCCAAAATATGGCTCAGGTCTCGAAATTGGGATGTTTGGGATATTTTGAAAACTGGAGAGAGGTTTGGGACAAATGTGACCAAACGCCGCTTTCAGTACTTAGCATATGTTGGGTATAAAAAGTCGTAACTTAAAACTGCGAATACGTGCAGAGAGCCAGAATTTGGCTCCAAAATATGGCTCAGGCCTAGAAATTGGGATGTTTGGGATATTTTGAAAACTGGAGGGAGGTTTGGTACAAATGTGACCAAACGCCGCTTTCAGTACTTGCCATATGTTGGGTATAAAAAGTCGTAACTTAAAACTGCGAATACGTGCAGAGAGCCAGAATTTGGCTCCAAAATATGGCTCAGGCCTCGAAATTGGGATATTTGGGATATTTCGAGAACTGCAGGGGAGTTTGTGCAAAATGTGACTCACTGCCGCTTTCAGGACTTTGCATATGTTTGGTATAAAAATTCGTAATATCTAACTGCGATTACGTGCATAGAGCCAGAATTTGGCTCCAAAATATGGCTCAGGCTTAGAAATTGGGATGTTTGGGATATTTTGAAAACTGGAGGGAGGTTTGCGACAAATGTGACCAAACGCCGATTTCAGTACTTGGCATATGTTGGGTATAAAAAGTCGTAACTTAAAACTGGGAATAGTGCAGAGAGCCAGAATTTGGCTCTAAAATATGGCTCAGGCCTCGAAATTGGGATGTTTGGGATATTTTGAAAACTGCAGGGGAGTTTGTGCAAAATGTGACTAATTGCCGCTTTCAGGACTTGGCATATGTTGGGAATAAAAAGACGTAATTTTAAACTGCGAATACGTGCAGAGAGCCTGAATTTGGCTCCAAAATATTGCACAATCCTCGAAATTGGGATGTTTGGGATATTTTGAAAACTGCAGGGGAGTTTGTGCAAAATTTGACTCATTACCGCTTTCAGTACTTGGCATATGTTGGGTATAAAACCTTGTAATATTAAACTGCAAATACATGTAGAGAGCCAGAATTTGGCTCCAAAATACGGCTCAGGCCTCGAAATTGGGATGTTTGGGATATTTTCAAAACTGGAGGGAGGTTTGGGACAAATGTGACCAAACGCCGCTTTCAGCACTTGGCATATGTTGGGTATAAAAAAGTCGTAATTTCAAACTGCGAATACATGTAGAGAGCCAGAATTTGGCTCCAAAATATTGCTCAGGCCTCGAAATTGGGATGTTTAGGATATTTTGAAAACTGCAGGGGAGTTTGTGCAAAATGTGCCTCACTGTCGCTTTCAGTACTTGGCATATGTTGGGTATAAAAATTTGTAATATCAAACTGCGAATACATGCAGAGAGCCAGAATTTGGCTCCAAAATATGGCTCAGGCCTCGAAATTGGGATATTTGGGATATTTTGAAAACTGCAGGCTGGTTTGGTACAAATGTGACCAAACGCCGCTTTCAGTACTTGGCATATGTTGGGTATAAAAAGATGTAATTTCAAACTGCGAATACATGCAGAGAGCCAGAATTTGGCTCCAAAATATGGCTCAGGCCACGAATTTGGGATATTTGGGATATTTTGAAAACTGGAGGGAGGTTTGGGACAAATGTGACCAAACGCCGCTTTCAGTACTTCGCATATGTTGGGTATAAAAAGTCGTAATTTCAAACTGCGAATACTTGCAGAGAGCTAGAATTTGGCTCCAAAATATGGCTCATGCCTCGAAATTTTGGGATATTTAGGATATTTCGAAAACTGTAGGGGAGTTTGTGAAAAATGTGACTCACTGCCGCTTTCAGGACTTGGCATTCTGTTGGGTATTAAAGGTGGTAATTTCAAACTGCGAATACGTGCAGAGAGCCAGAATTTGGCTCCAAAATATGTCTCAGGCCTCGAAATTGGGATATTTTGAAAACTGCAGGGGACTTTGGGACGTATATGACCAAACGCCGCTTTCAGTACTTGGCATATGTTAGGTATAAAAAGTCGTAATTTCAAACTGCGAATACGTGCAGACAGCCTGAATTTGGCTCCAAAATATGGGTCAGGCCTCGAAATTGGGATGTTTGGGATATTTTGAAAAATGCAGGGGACTTTGGGACAAATATGACCAAACGCCGCTTTCAGTACTTGGTATATGTTGGGTATAAAAAGTCGTAATTTCAAACTGCGAATACGTGCAGAGAGCCAGAATTTGGCTCCAAAATATGGCTCAGGCCTCGAAATTGGGATATTTTGGATATTTTGAAAACTGCAGGGGACTTTGGGACAAATATGACCAAACGCCGCTTTCAGTACTTGGCATATGTTAGGAATAAAAAGTCGTAATTTCAAACTGCGAATACGTGCAGACAGCCTGAATTTGGCTCCAAAATATGGGTCAGGCCTCGAAATTAGGATATTTGGGATATTTTGAAAACTGCAGGGAAGTTTGTGCAAAATGTGACTCACTGCTGCATCCAGTACTTTGCATATGTTGGGTATAAAAAGTCGTAATATCAAACTGCGAATACGTGCAGAGTGCCAGAATTTGGCTCCAAAATATGGCTCAGGCCTCGAAATTGGGATGTTTGGGATATTTTGAAAACTGCAGGGGAGTTTGGGACAAATATGACCAAACGCCGCTTTCAGTACTTGGCATATGATGGGTATAAAAAGTCGTAATTTCAAACTGCGAATACGTGCAGAGAGCCAGAATTTGGCTCCAAAATATGGCTCAGGCCTCGATAATGGGTTGTTTGGGATATTTTGATAACTGCAGGAATGTTTGGGACAAATGTGGCCAAACGCCGCTTTCAGTACTTCGCATATGTTGGGTATAAAAAAGTCGTAATTTCAAACTGCGAATACGTGCAGAGAGCCAGAATTTGGGTCCAAAATATGGCTCAGGTCTCGAAATTGGGATGTTTGGGATATTTTGAAAACTGCTGGGAAGTTTGTGCAAAATGTGTCTCACTGCTGCGTCCAGTACTTTGCATATGTTGGGTATAAAAAGTCGCATTATCAAACTGTGAATACGTGAAGAGTGCCAGAATTTGGCTCCAAAATATGGCTCAGGCCTCGAAATTGGGATATTTGGGATATTTCAAAAACTGCAGGGGAGTTTGTGCAAAATGTGACTCGCTGCCTCTTTCAGGACTTGGCATATGTTGGGTATAAAAAGTCGTAATATCAAACTGCGAATACGTGCATAGAGCCAGAATTTGGCTCCAAAATATGGCTCAGGCCTAGAAATTGGGATGTTTGGGATATTTTGAAAACTGGAGGGAGGTTTGGGACAAATGTGACCAAAAGCCGCTTTCAGTACTTGGCATATGTTGGGTATAAAAAGTCGTAACTTAAAACTGCGAATACGTGCAGGGAGCCAGAATTTGGCTCCAAAATATTGCACAATCCTCGAAATTAGGATGTTTGGGATATTTTGAAAACTGCAGAGGAGTTTGTGCAAAATGTGACTCACTACCGCTTTCAGTGCTTGGCATATGTTGGGTATAAAAACTTGTAATATAAAACTGCGAATACATGTAGAGAGCCAGAATTTGGCTCCAAAATATGGCTCAGGCCTCGAAATTGGGATATTTGGGATATTTTGAAAACTGAAGGGGAGTTTGTGCAAAATGTGACTCACTGCCGCTTTCAGGACTTGGCATATGTTGGGTATAAAAGGTGGTAATTTCAAACTGCGAATACGTGCAGAGAGCCTGAATTTGGCTCCAAAATATGGGTCAGGCCTCGAAATTGGAATATTTGGGATATTTTGAAAACTGCAGGGAGGTTTGAGACAAATGTGACCAAACGCCGCTTTCAGTACTTCGCATATGTTGGGTATAAAAATTCGTAATTTCAAACTGCGAATACGTGCAGAGAGCCTGAATTTGGCTCTAAAATATGGCTCAGGCCTCGACATTGGGATGTTTGGGATATTTTGAAAACTGCAGGGGAGTTTGTGCAAAATGTGACTCTCTGCCGCTTTCAGGACTTGGCATATGTTGGGTATTAAAGGTGGTAATTTCAAACTGCGAATACGTGCAGAGAGCCAGAATTTGGCTCCAAAATATGTCTCAGGCCTCGAAATTGGGATGTTTGGGATATTTTGAAAACTGCAGGGGACTTTGGGACATATATGACCAAACGCCGCTTTCAATACTTGGCATATGTTAGGTATAAAAAGTCGTAATTTCAAACTGCGAATACGTGCAGACAGCCTGAATTTGGCTCCAAAATATGGGTCAGGCCTCGAAATTGGGATATTTGGGATATTTTGAAAACTGCAGGGAAGTTTGTGCAAAATGTAACTCACTGCTGCATCCAGTACTTTGCATATGTTGGGTATAAAAAGTCGTAATATCAAACTGCGAATACGTGCAGAATGCCAGAATTTGGCTCCAAAATATGGCTCAGGCCTCGATATTGGGTTGTTTGGGATACTTTGATAACTGCAGGAAGGTTTGGGACAAATGTGGCCAAACGCCGCTTTCAGTACTTCGCATATGCTGGGTATAAAAAAGTCGTAATTTCAAACTGCGAATACGTGCAGAGAGCCAGAATTTGGGTCCAAAATATGGCTCAGGTCTCGAAATTGGGATGTTTGGGATCTTTTAAAAACTGCAGTGAAGTTTGTGCAAAATGTGACTCACTGCTGCATCCAGTACTTTGCATATGTTGGGTATAAAAAGTCGTAATATCAAACTGCGAATACGTGCAGAATGCCAGAATTTGGCTCCAAAATATGGCTCAGGCCTAGAAATTGGGATGTTTGGGATATTTTGAAAACTGGAGGGAGGTTTGGGACAAATGTGACCAAACGCCGCTTTCAGTACTTTGAATATGTTGGGTATAAAAAGTCGTAATTTCAAACTGCGAATACTTGCAGAGAGCTAGAATTTGGCTCCAAAATATGGCTCATGCCTCGAAATTTTGGAATATTTAGGATATTTCGAAAACTGCAGGGGAGTTTGTGAAAAATGTGACTCACTGCCGCTTTCAGGACTTGGCATATGTTGGGTATAAAAGGTGGTAATTTCAAACTGCGAATACGTGCAGAGAGCCAGAATTTGGCTCCAAAATATGGCTCAGGCCTCGAAATTGGGATGTTTGGGATATTTTGAAAACTGCAGGGGACTTTGGGACAAATATGACCAAACGCCGCTTTCAGTACTTGGCATATGATGGGTATAAAAAGTCGTAATTTCAAACTGCGAATACGTGCAGAGAGCCAGAATTTGGCTCCAAAATATAGCTCAGGCCTCGATAATGGGTTGTTTGGGATATTTTGATAACTGCAGGAAGGTTTGGGACAAATGTGGCCAAACGCCGCTTTTAGTACTTCGCATATGTTGGGTATAAAAAAGTCGTAATTTCAAACTGCGAATACATGTAGAGAGCCAGAATTTGGCTCCAAAATATTGCTCAGGCCTCGAAATTGGGATGTTTAGGATATTTTGAAAACTGCAGGGGAGTTTGTGCAAAATTTGACTCATTACCGCTTTCAGTACTTGGCATATGTTGGGTATAAAACCTTGTAATATTAAACTGCAAATACATGTAGAGAGCCAGAATTTGGCTCCAAAATACGGCTCAGGCCTCGAAATTGGGATGTTTGGGATATTTTCAAAACTGGAGGGAGGTTTGGGACAAATGTGACCAAACGCCGCTTTCAGCACTTGGCATATGTTGGGTATAAAAAAGTCGTAATTTCAAACTGCGAATACATGTAGAGAGCCAGAATTTGGCTCCAAAATATTGCTCAGGCCTCGAAATTGGGATGTTTAGGATATTTTGAAAACTGCAGGGGAGTTTGTGCAAAATGTGCCTCACTGTCGCTTTCAGTACTTGGCATATGTTGGGTATAAAAATTTGTAATATCAAACTGCGAATACATGCAGAGAGCCAGAATTTGGCTCCAAAATATGGCTCAGGCCTCGAAATTGGGATATTTGGGATATTTTGAAAACTGCAGGCTGGTTTGGTACAAATGTGACCAAACGCCGCTTTCAGTACTTGGCATATGTTGGGTATAAAAAGATGTAATTTCAAACTGCGAATACATGCAGAGAGCCAGAATTTGGCTCCAAAATATGGCTCAGGCCACGAATTTGGGATATTTGGGATATTTTGAAAACTGGAGGGAGGTTTGGGACAAATGTGACCAAACGCCGCTTTCAGTACTTCGCATATGTTGGGTATAAAAAGTCGTAATTTCAAACTGCGAATACTTGCAGAGAGCTAGAATTTGGCTCCAAAATATGGCTCATGCCTCGAAATTTTGGGATATTTAGGATATTTCGAAAACTGTAGGGGAGTTTGTGAAAAATGTGACTCACTGCCGCTTTCAGGACTTGGCATTCTGTTGGGTATTAAAGGTGGTAATTTCAAACTGCGAATACGTGCAGAGAGCCAGAATTTGGCTCCAAAATATGTCTCAGGCCTCGAAATTGGGATATTTTGAAAACTGCAGGGGACTTTGGGACGTATATGACCAAACGCCGCTTTCAGTACTTGGCATATGTTAGGTATAAAAAGTCGTAATTTCAAACTGCGAATACGTGCAGACAGCCTGAATTTGGCTCCAAAATATGGGTCAGGCCTCGAAATTGGGATGTTTGGGATATTTTGAAAAATGCAGGGGACTTTGGGACAAATATGACCAAACGCCGCTTTCAGTACTTGGTATATGTTGGGTATAAAAAGTCGTAATTTCAAACTGCGAATACGTGCAGAGAGCCAGAATTTGGCTCCAAAATATGGCTCAGGCCTCGAAATTGGGATATTTTGGATATTTTGAAAACTGCAGGGGACTTTGGGACAAATATGACCAAACGCCGCTTTCAGTACTTGGCATATGTTAGGAATAAAAAGTCGTAATTTCAAACTGCGAATACGTGCAGACAGCCTGAATTTGGCTCCAAAATATGGGTCAGGCCTCGAAATTAGGATATTTGGGATATTTTGAAAACTGCAGGGAAGTTTGTGCAAAATGTGACTCACTGCTGCATCCAGTACTTTGCATATGTTGGGTATAAAAAGTCGTAATATCAAACTGCGAATACGTGCAGAGTGCCAGAATTTGGCTCCAAAATATGGCTCAGGCCTCGAAATTGGGATGTTTGGGATATTTTGAAAACTGCAGGGGAGTTTGGGACAAATATGACCAAACGCCGCTTTCAGTACTTGGCATATGATGGGTATAAAAAGTCGTAATTTCAAACTGCGAATACGTGCAGAGAGCCAGAATTTGGCTCCAAAATATGGCTCAGGCCTCGATAATGGGTTGTTTGGGATATTTTGATAACTGCAGGAATGTTTGGGACAAATGTGGCCAAACGCCGCTTTCAGTACTTCGCATATGTTGGGTATAAAAAAGTCGTAATTTCAAACTGCGAATACGTGCAGAGAGCCAGAATTTGGGTCCAAAATATGGCTCAGGTCTCGAAATTGGGATGTTTGGGATATTTTGAAAACTGCTGGGAAGTTTGTGCAAAATGTGTCTCACTGCTGCGTCCAGTACTTTGCATATGTTGGGTATAAAAAGTCGCATTATCAAACTGTGAATACGTGAAGAGTGCCAGAATTTGGCTCCAAAATATGGCTCAGGCCTCGAAATTGGGATATTTGGGATATTTCAAAAACTGCAGGGGAGTTTGTGCAAAATGTGACTCGCTGCCTCTTTCAGGACTTGGCATATGTTGGGTATAAAAAGTCGTAATATCAAACTGCGAATACGTGCATAGAGCCAGAATTTGGCTCCAAAATATGGCTCAGGCCTAGAAATTGGGATGTTTGGGATATTTTGAAAACTGGAGGGAGGTTTGGGACAAATGTGACCAAAAGCCGCTTTCAGTACTTGGCATATGTTGGGTATAAAAAGTCGTAACTTAAAACTGCGAATACGTGCAGGGAGCCAGAATTTGGCTCCAAAATATTGCACAATCCTCGAAATTAGGATGTTTGGGATATTTTGAAAACTGCAGAGGAGTTTGTGCAAAATGTGACTCACTACCGCTTTCAGTGCTTGGCATATGTTGGGTATAAAAACTTGTAATATAAAACTGCGAATACATGTAGAGAGCCAGAATTTGGCTCCAAAATATGGCTCAGGCCTCGAAATTGGGATATTTGGGATATTTTGAAAACTGAAGGGGAGTTTGTGCAAAATGTGACTCACTGCCGCTTTCAGGACTTGGCATATGTTGGGTATAAAAGGTGGTAATTTCAAACTGCGAATACGTGCAGAGAGCCTGAATTTGGCTCCAAAATATGGGTCAGGCCTCGAAATTGGAATATTTGGGATATTTTGAAAACTGCAGGGAGGTTTGAGACAAATGTGACCAAACGCCGCTTTCAGTACTTCGCATATGTTGGGTATAAAAAGTCGTAATTTCAAACTGCGAATACGTGCAGAGAGCCTGAATTTGGCTCTAAAATATGGCTCAGGCCTCGACATTGGGATGTTTGGGATATTTTGAAAACTGCAGGGGAGTTTGTGCAAAATGTGACTCTCTGCCGCTTTCAGGACTTGGCATATGTTGGGTATTAAAGGTGGTAATTTCAAACTGCGAATACGTGCAGAGAGCCAGAATTTGGCTCCAAAATATGTCTCAGGCCTCGAAATTGGGATGTTTGGGATATTTTGAAAACTGCAGGGGACTTTGGGACATATATGACCAAACGCCGCTTTCAATACTTGGCATATGTTAGGTATAAAAAGTCGTAATTTCAAACTGCGAATACGTGCAGACAGCCTGAATTTGGCTCCAAAATATGGGTCAGGCCTCGAAATTGGGATATTTGGGATATTTTGAAAACTGCAGGGAAGTTTGTGCAAAATGTAACTCACTGCTGCATCCAGTACTTTGCATATGTTGGGTATAAAAAGTCGTAATATCAAACTGCGAATACGTGCAGAATGCCAGAATTTGGCTCCAAAATATGGCTCAGGCCTCGATATTGGGTTGTTTGGGATACTTTGATAACTGCAGGAAGGTTTGGGACAAATGTGGCCAAACGCCGCTTTCAGTACTTCGCATATGCTGGGTATAAAAAAGTCGTAATTTCAAACTGCGAATACGTGCAGAGAGCCAGAATTTGGGTCCAAAATATGGCTCAGGTCTCGAAATTGGGATGTTTGGGATCTTTTAAAAACTGCAGTGAAGTTTGTGCAAAATGTGACTCACTGCTGCATCCAGTACTTTGCATATGTTGGGTATAAAAAGTCGTAATATCAAACTGCGAATACGTGCAGAATGCCAGAATTTGGCTCCAAAATATGGCTCAGGCCTAGAAATTGGGATGTTTGGGATATTTTGAAAACTGGAGGGAGGTTTGGGACAAATGTGACCAAACGCCGCTTTCAGTACTTTGAATATGTTGGGTATAAAAAGTCGTAATTTCAAACTGCGAATACTTGCAGAGAGCTAGAATTTGGCTCCAAAATATGGCTCATGCCTCGAAATTTTGGAATATTTAGGATATTTCGAAAACTGCAGGGGAGTTTGTGAAAAATGTGACTCACTGCCGCTTTCAGGACTTGGCATATGTTGGGTATAAAAGGTGGTAATTTCAAACTGCGAATACGTGCAGAGAGCCAGAATTTGGCTCCAAAATATGGCTCAGGCCTCGAAATTGGGATGTTTGGGATATTTTGAAAACTGCAGGGGACTTTGGGACAAATATGACCAAACGCCGCTTTCAGTACTTGGCATATGATGGGTATAAAAAGTCGTAATTTCAAACTGCGAATACGTGCAGAGAGCCAGAATTTGGCTCCAAAATATAGCTCAGGCCTCGATAATGGGTTGTTTGGGATATTTTGATAACTGCAGGAAGGTTTGGGACAAATGTGGCCAAACGCCGCTTTTAGTACTTCGCATATGTTGGGTATAAAAAAGTCGTAATTTCAAACTGCGAATACGTGCAGAGAGCCAGAATTTGGGTCCAAAATATGGCTCAGGTCTCGAAATTGGGATGTTTGGGATATTTTGAAAACTGCAGGGAAGTTTGTGCAAAATGTGTCTCACTGCTGCGACCAGTACTTTGCATATGTTGGGTATAAAAAGTCGTATTATCAAACTGTGAATACGTGAAGAGTGCCAGAATTTGGCTCCAAAATATGGCTCAAGCCTCGAAATTGGGATATTTGGGATATTTCAAAAACTGCAGGGGAGTTTGTGCAAAATGTGACTCGCTGCCTCTTTCAGGACTTGGCATATGTTGGGTATAAAAAGTCGTAATATCAAACTGCGAATACGTGCATAGAGCCAGAATTTGGCTCCAAAATATGGCTCAGGCCTAGAAATTGGGATGTTTGGGATATTTTGAAAACTGCAGGGAGGTTTGAGAAAAATGTGACCAAACGCCGCTTTCAGTACTTCGCATATGTTGGGTATAAAAGGTCGTAATTTCAAACTGCGAATACGTGCAGAGAGCTAGAATTTGGGTCCAAAATATGGCTCAGGTCTCGAAATTGGGATGTTTGGGATCTTTTGAAAACTGCAGGGAAGTTTGTGCAAAATGTGACTCACTGCTGCATCCAGTACTTTGCATATGTTGGGTATAAAAAGTCGTAATATCAAACTGCGAATACGTGAAGAGTGCCAGAATTTGGCTCCAAAATATGGCTCAGGCCTAGAAATTGGGATGTTTGGGATATTTTGAAAACTGGAGAGAGGTTTGGGACAAATGTGACCAAACGCCGCTTTCAGTACTTCGCATATGTTGGGTATAAAATGATGTAATTTCAAACTGCGAATACATGCAGAGAGCCAGAATTTGGCTCCAAAATATGGCTCATGCCTCGAAATTTTGGGATATTTAGGATATTTCGAAAACTGCAGGGGAGTTTGTGAAAAATGTGACTCACTGCCGCTTTCAGGACTTCGCATATGTTCGGTATAAAAGGTGGAAATTTCAAACTGCGAATACGTGCAGAGAGCCAGAATTTGGCTCCAAAATATGGCTCAGGCCTCGAAATTGGGATGTTTGGGATATTTTGAAAAATGCAGGGGACTTTGGGACAAATATGACCAAACGCCGCTTTCAGTACTTGGTATATGTTGGGTATAAAAAGTCGTAATTTCAAACTGCGAATACGTGCAGAGAGCCAGAATTTGGCTCCAAAATATGGCTCAGGCCTCGAAATTGGGATATTTTGGATATTTTGAAAACTGCAGGGGACTTTGGGACAAATATGACCAAACGCCGCTTTCAGTACTTGGCATATGTTGGGTATAAAAAGTCGTAATTTCAAACTGCGAATACGTGCAGAGAGCCTGAATTTGGCTCCAAAATATGGCTCAGGCCTCGACATTGGGATGTTTGGGATATTTTAAAAACTGCAGGGGAGTTTGGGACAAATATGACCAAACGCCACTTTCAGTACTTGGCATATGATGGGTATAAAAAGTCGTAATTTCAAACTGCGAATACGTGCAGAGAGCCAGAATTTGGCTCCAAAATATGGCTCAGGCCTCGATATTGGGTTGTTTGGGATACTTTGATAACTGCAGGAAGGTTTGGGACAAATGTGGCCAAACGCCGCTTTCAGTACTTCGCATATATTGGGTATAAAAAAGTCGTAATTTAAAACTGCAATTACGTGCAGAGAGCCAGAATTTGGGTCCAAAATATGGCTCAGGTCTCGAAATTGGGATGTTTGGGATATTTTGAAAACTGCAGGGAAGTTTGTGCAAAATGTGACTCACTGCTGCATCCAGTACTTTGCATATGTTGGGTATAATAAGATCTAATTTCAAACTGCGAATACATGCAGAGAGCCAGAATTTGGCTCCAAAATATGGCTCAGGCCTCGAAATGGTGATATTTGGGATATTTTGAAAACTGGAGGGAGGTTTGGGACAAATGTGACCAAACGCCGCTTTCAGTACTTTGAATATGTTGGGTATAAAAAGTCGTAATTTCAAACTGCGAATACTTGCAGAGAGCTAGAATTTGGCTCCAAAATAGAGCTCATGCCTCGAAATTTTGGGATATTTAGGATATTTCGAAAACTGCAGGGGAGTTTGTGAAAAATGTGACTCACTGCCGCTTTCAGGACTTGGCATATGTTGGGTATAAAAGGTGGTAATTTCAAACTGCGAATACGTACAGAGAGCCAGAATTTGGCTCCAAAATATGGCTCAGGCCTCGAAATTGGGATGTTTGGGATATTTTGAAAACTGCAGGGGACTTTGGGACAAATATGACCAAACGCCGCTTTCAGTACTTGGCATATGTTGGGTATAAAAAGTCGTAATTTCAAACTGCGAATACGTGCAGAGAGCCAGAATTTGGCTCCAAAATATGGCTCAGGCCTCGATAATGGGTTGTTTGGGATATTTTGATAACTGCAGGAAGGTTTGGGACAAATGTGGCCAAACGCCGCTTTCAGTACTTCGCATATGTTGGGTATAAAAAAATCGTAATTTCAAACTGCGAATACGTGCAGAGAGCCAGAATTTGGGTCCAAAATATGGCTCAGGTCTCGAAATTGGGATGTTTGGGATCTTTTGAAAACTGAAGGGAAGTTTGTGCAAAATGTGACTCACTGCTGCATCCAGTACTTTGCATATGTTGGGTATAATAAGATGTAATTTCAAACTGCGAATACATGCAGAGAGCCAGAATTTGGCTCCAAAATATGGCTCAGGCCTCGAAATTGTGATATTTGGGATATTTTGAAAACTGGAGGGAGGTTTGGGACAAATGTGACCAAACGCCGCTTGCAGTACTTGGCATATGTTGGGTATAAAAAGTCGTAACTTAAAACTGCGAATACGTGCAGGGAGCCAGAATTTGGCTCCAAAATATGGCTCAGGCCTCGAAATTGGGATATTTGGGATATTTCGAGAACTGCAGGGGAGTTTGTGCAAAATGTGACTCACTGCCGCTTTCAGAACTTGGAATATGTTGGGTATAAAAAGTCGTAATATCAAACTGCGATTACGTGCATAGAGCCAGAATTTGGCTCCAAAATATGGCTCAGGCCTCGATATTGGGATGTTAGTGATATTTTGAAAACTGGAGGGAGGTTTGGGACAAATGTGACCAAACGCCGATTTCAGTACTTGGCATATGTTGGGTATAAAAAGTTGTAACTTAAAACTGCGAATACGTGCAGAGAGCCAGAATTTGGCTCCAAAATATGGCTCAGGCCTCGAAATTGGGTTGTTTGGGATATTTTGAACACTGCAGGGGAGTTTGTGCAAAATATGACTAATTGCCGCTTACAGGACTTGGCATATGTTGAGAATAAAAAGTCGTAATATAAAACTGCGAATACGTGCAAAGAGCCAGAATTTGGTTCCAAAATTTTGCACAATCCTCGAAATTGGGATGTTTGGGATATTTTGAAAACTGCAGGGGAGTTTGTGCAAAATGTTACTCAATACCGCTTTCAGTACTTGGCATATGTTGGGTATAAAAAATTGTAATATCAAACTGCGAATACATGTAGAGAGCCAGAATTTGGCTCCAAAATATGGCTCAGGCCTCGAAATTGGGTTGTTTGGGATATTTTGAACACTGCAGGGGAGTTTGTGCAAAATGTGACTAATTGCCGCTTACAGGACTTGGCATATGTTGGGAATAAAAACTCGTAATATAAAACTGCGAATACGTGCAAAGAGCCAGAATTTGGCTCCAAAATATTGCACAATCCTCGAAATTAGGATGTTTGGGATATTTTGAAAACTGCAGGGGAGTTTGTGCAAAATGTGACTCACTACCGCTTTCAGTACTTGGCATATGTTGGGTATAAAAACTTGTAATATAAAACTGCGAATACATGTAGAGAGCCAGAATTTGGCTCCAAAATATGGCTCAGGCCTCGAAATTGGGATATTTGGGATATTTTGAAAACTGAAGGGGAGTTTGTGCAAAATGTGACTCACTGCCGCTTTCAGGACTTGGCATATGTTGGGTATAAAAGGTGGTAATTTCAAACTGCAAATACGTGCAGAGAGCCAGAATTTGGCTCCAAAATATGTCTCAGGCCTCGAAATTGGAATATTTGGGATATTTTGAAAACTGCAGGGAGGTTTGAGACAAATGTGACTAAACGCCGCTTTCAGTACTTCGCATATGTTGGGTATAAAAAGTCGTAATTTCAAACTGCGAATACGTGCAGAGAGCCAGAATTTGGCTCTAAAATATGGCTCAGGCCTCGACATTGGGATGTTTGGGATATTTTGAAAACTGCAGGGGAGTTTGTGCAAAATGTGACTCTCTGCCGCTTTCAGGACTTGGCATATGTTGGGTATTAAAGGTGGTAATTTCAAACTGCGAATACGTGCAGAGAGCCAGAATTTGGCTCCAAAATATGTCTCAGGCCTCGAAATTGGGATGTTTGGGATATTTTGAAAACTGCAGGGGACTTTGGGACATATATGACCAAACGCCGCTTTCAATACTTGGCATATGTTAGGTATAAAAACTCGTAATATAAAACTGCGAATACGTGCAAAGAGCCAGAATTTGGCTCCAAAATATTGCACAATCCTCGAAATTAGGATGTTTGGGATATTTTGAAAACTGCAGGGGAGTTTGTGCAAAATGTGACTCACTACCGCTTTCAGTACTTGGCATATGTTGGGTATAAAAACTTGTAATATAAAACTGCGAATACATGTAGAGAGCCTGAATTTGGCTCCAAAATATGAGTCAGGCCTCGAAATTGGGATATTTGGGATATTTTGAAAACTGCAGGGAAGTTTGTGCAAAATGTAACTCACTGCTGCATCCAGTACTTTGCATATGTTGGGTATAAAAAGTCGTAATATCAAACTGCGAATACGTGCAGAATGCCAGAATTTGGCTCCAAAATATGGCTCAGGCCTCGATATTGGGTTGTTTGGGATACTTTGATAACTGCAGGAAGGTTTGGGACAAATGTGGCCAAACGCCGCTTTCAGTACTTCGCATATGCTGGGTATAAAAAAGTCGTAATTTCAAACTGCGAATACGTGCAGAGAGCCAGAATTTGGGTCCAAAATATGGCTCAGGTCTCGAAATTGGGATGTTTGGGATCTTTTAAAAACTGCAGTGAAGTTTGTGCAAAATGTGACTCACTGCTGCATCCAGTACTTTGCATATGTTGGGTATAAAAAGTCGTAATATCAAACTGCGAATACGTGCAGAATGCCAGAATTTGGCTCCAAAATATGGCTCAGTCCTCGAAATTGGGATGTTTGGGATATTTTGAAAACTGGAGGGAGGTTTGGGACAAATGTGACCAAACGCCGCTTTCAGTACTTTGAATATGTTGGGTATAAAAAGTCGTAATTTCAAACTGCGAATACTTGCAGAGAGCTAGAATTTGGCTCCAAAATATGGCTCATGCCTCGAAATTTTGGAATATTTAGGATATTTCGAAAACTGCAGGGGAGTTTGTGAAAAATGTGACTCACTGCCGCTTTCAGGACTTGGCATATGTTGGGTATAAAAGGTGGTAATTTCAAACTGCGAATACGTGCAGAGAGCCAGAATTTGGCTCCAAAATATGGCTAAGGCCTCGAAATTGGGATGTTTGGGATATTTTGAAAACTGCAGGGGACTTTGGGACAAATATGACCAAACGCCGCTTTCAGTACTTGGCATATGATGGGTATAAAAAGTCGTAATTTCAAACTGCGAATACGTGCAGAGAGCCAGAATTTGGGTCCAAAATATGGCTCAGGTCTCGAAATTGGGATGTTTGGGATATTTTGAAAACTGCAGGGAAGTTTGTGCAAAATGTGTCTCACTGCTGCGACCAGTACTTTGCATATGTTGGGTATAAAAAGTCGTATTATCAAACTGTGAATACGTGAAGAGTGCCAGAATTTGGCTCCAAAATATGGCTCAAGCCTCGAAATTGGGATATTTGGGATATTTCAAAAACTGCAGGGGAGTTTGTGCAAAATGTGACTCGCTGCCTCTTTCAGGACTTGGCATATGTTGGGTATAAAAAGTCGTAATATCAAACTGCGAATACGTGCATAGAGCCAGAATTTGGCTCCAAAATATGGCTCAGGCCTAGAAATTGGGATGTTTGGGATATTTTGAAAACTGCAGGGAGGTTTGAGAAAAATGTGACCAAACGCCGCTTTCAGTACTTCGCATATGTTGGGTATAAAAGGTCGTAATTTCAAACTGCGAATACGTGCAGAGAGCTAGAATTTGGGTCCAAAATATGGCTCAGGTCTCGAAATTGGGATGTTTGGGATCTTTTGAAAACTGCAGGGAAGTTTGTGCAAAATGTGACTCACTGCTGCATCCAGTACTTTGCATATGTTGGGTATAAAAAGTCGTAATATCAAACTGCGAATACGTGAAGAGTGCCAGAATTTGGCTCCAAAATATGGCTCAGGCCTAGAAATTGGGATGTTTGGGATATTTTGAAAACTGGAGAGAGGTTTGGGACAAATGTGACCAAACGCCGCTTTCAGTACTTCGCATATGTTGGGTATAAAATGATGTAATTTCAAACTGCGAATACATGCAGAGTGCCAGAATTTGGCTCCAAAATATGGCTCATGCCTCGAAATTTTGGGATATTTAGGATATTTCGAAAACTGCAGGGGAGTTTGTGAAAAATGTGACTCACTGCCGCTTTCAGGACTTCGCATATGTTCGGTATAAAAGGTGGAAATTTCAAACTGCGAATACGTGCAGAGAGCCAGAATTTGGCTCCAAAATATGGCTCAGGCCTAGAAATTGGGATGTTTGGGATATTTTGAAAACTGGAGAGAGGTTTGGGACAAATGTGACCAAACGCCGCTTTCAGTACTTCGCATATGTTGGGTATAAAATGATGTAATTTCAAACTGCGAATACATGCAGAGAGCCAGAATTTGGCTCCAAAATATGGCTCATGCCTCGAAATTTTGGGATATTTAGGATATTTCGAAAACTGCAGGGGAGTTTGTGAAAAATGTGACTCACTGCCGCTTTCAGGACTTCGCATATGTTCGGTATAAAAGGTGGAAATTTCAAACTGCGAATACGTACAGAGAGCCAGAATTTGGCTCCAAAATATGGCTCAGGCCTCGAAATTGGGATGTTTGGGATATTTTAAAAACTGCAGGAGAGTTTGGGACAAATATGACCAAACGCCGCTTACAGGACTTGGCATATGTTGGGAATAAAAAGTCGTAATATAAAACTGCGAATACGTGCAAAGAGCCAGAATTTGGCTCCAAAATATTGCACAATCCTCGAAATTGGGATGTTTGGGATATTTTGAAAACTGCAGGGGAGTTTGTGCAAAATGTTACTCAATACCGCTTTCAGTACTTGGCATATGTTGGGTATAAAAACTTGTAATATCAAACTGCGAATACATGTAGAGAGCCAGAATTTGGCTCCAAAATATGGCTCAGGCCTCGAAATTGGGATATTTTAAAAACTGCAGGGGAGTTTGTGCAAAATGTGACTCACTGCCGCTTTCAGGACTTGGCATATGTTGGGTATAAAAGGTGGTAATTTCAAACTGCGAATACGTGCAGAGAGCCAGAATTTGGCTCCAAAATATGTCTCAGGCCTCGAAATTGGGATGTTTGGGATATTTTGAAAACTGCAGGGGACTTTGGGACATATATGACCAAACGCCGCTTTCGGTACTTGGCATATGTTAGGTATAAAAAGTCGTAATTTCAAACTGCGAATACGTGCAGAGAGCCAGAATTTGGCTCCAAAATATGGTTCAGGCCTCGAAATTGGGATATTTTGGATATTTTGAAAACTGCAGGGGACTTTGGGACAAATATGACCAAACGCCGCTTTCAGTACTTGGCATATGTTGGGTATAAAAAGTCGTAATTTCAAACTGCGAATACGTGCAGAGAACCTGAATTTGGCTCCAAAATATGGCTCAGGCCTCGACATTGGGATGTTTGGGATATTTTAAAAACTGCAGGAGAGTTTGGGACAAATATGACCAAACGCCGCTTTCAGTACTTGGCATATGATGGGTATAAAAAGTCGTAATTTCAAACTGCGAATACGTGCAGAGAGCCAGAATTTGGCTCCAAAATATGGCTCAGGCCTCGATATTGGGTTGTTTGGGATACTTTGATAACTGCAGGAAGGTTTGGGACAAATGTGGCCAAACGCCGCTTTCAGTACTTCGCATATATTGGGTATAAAAAAGTCGTAATTTAAAACTGCGATTACGTGCAGAGAGCCAGAATTTGGGTCCAAAATATGGCTCAGGTCTCGAAATTGGGATGTTTGGGATATTTTGAAAACTGCAGGGAAGTTTGTGCAAAATGTGACTCACTGCTGCATCCAGTACTTTGCATATGTTGGGTATAATAAGATCTAATTTCAAACTGCGAATACATGCAGAGAGCCAGAATTTGGCTCCAAAATATGGCTCAGGCCTCGAAATTGTGATATTTGGGATATTTTGAAAACTGGAGGGAGGTTTGGGACAAATGTGACCAAACGCCGCTTTCAGTACTTTGAATATGTTGGGTATAAAAAGTCGTAATTTCAAACTGCGAATACTTGCAGAGAGCTAGAATTTGGCTCCAAAATAGAGCTCATGCCTCGAAATTTTGGGATATTTAGGATATTTCGAAAACTGCAGGGGAGTTTGTGAAAAATGTGACTCACTGCCGCTTTCAGGACTTGGCATATGTTGGGTATAAAAGGTGGTAATTTCAAACTGCGAATACGTACAGAGAGCCAGAATTTGGCTCCAAAATATGGCTCAGGCCTCGAAATTGGGATGTTTGGGATATTTTGAAAACTGCAGGGGACTTTGGGACAAATATGACCAAACGCCGCTTTCAGTACTTGGCATATGTTGGGTATAAAAAGTCGTAATTTCAAACTGCGAATACGTGCAGAGAGCCAGAATTTGGCTCCAAAATATGGCTCAGGCCTCGATAATGGGTTGTTTGGGATATTTTGATAACTGCAGGAAGGTTTGGGACAAATGTGGCCAAACACCGCTTTCAGTACTTCGCATATGTTGGGTATAAAAAAGTCGTAATTTCAAACTGCGAATACGTGCAGAGAGCCAGAATTTGGGTCCAAAATATGGCTCAGGTCTCGAAATTGGGATGTTTGGGATCTTTTGAAAACTGCAGGGAAGTTTGTGCAAAATGTGACTCACTGCTGCATCCAGTACTTTGCATATGTTGGGTATAATAAGATGTAATTTCAAACTGCGAATACATGCAGAGAGCCAGAATTTGGCTCCAAAATATGGCTCAGGCCTCGAAATTGTGATATTTGGGATATTTTGAAAACTGGAGGGAGGTTTGGGACAAATGTGACCAAACGCCGCTTGCAGTACTTGGCATATGTTGGGTATAAAAAGTCGTAACTTAAAACTGCGAATACGTGCAGGGAGCCAGAATTTGGCTCCAAAATATGGCTCAGGCCTCGAAATTGGGATATTTGGGATATTTCGAGAACTGCAGGGGAGTTTGTGCAAAATGTGACTCACTGCCGCTTTCAGAACTTGGAATATGTTGGGTATAAAAAGTCGTAATATCAAACTGCGATTACGTGCATAGAGCCAAAATTTGGCTCCAAAATATGGCTCAGGCCTCGATATTGGGATGTTAGGGATATTTTGAAAACTGGAGGGAGGTTTGGGACAAATGTGACCAAACGCCGATTTCAGTACTTGGCATATGTTGGGTATAAAAAGTCGTAACTTAAAACTGCGAATACGTGCAGAGAGCCAGAATTTGGCTCCAAAATATGGCTCAGGCCTTGAAATTGGGTTGTTTGGGATATTTTGAACACTGCAGGGGAGTTTGTGCAAAATATGACTAATTGCCGCTTACTGGACTTGGCATATGTTGGGAATAAAAAGTCGTAATATAAAACTGCGAATACGTGCAAAGAGCCAGAATTTGGCTCCAAAATATTGCACAATCCTCGAAATTGGGATGTTTGGGATATTTTGAAAACTGCAGGGGAGTTTGTGCAAAATGTTACTCAATACCGCTTTCAGTACTTGGCATATGTTGGGTATAAAAACTTGTAATATCAAACTGCGAATACATGTAGAGAGCCAGAATTTGGCTCCAAAATATGGCTCAGGCCTCGAAATTGGGATATTTTAAAAACTGCAGGGGAGTTTGTGCAAAATGTGACTCACTGCCGCTTTCAGGACTTGGCATATGTTGGGTATAAAAGGTGGTAATATCAAACTGCGAATACGTGCAGAGAGCCAGAATTTGGCTCCAAAATATGTCTCAGGCCTCGAAATTGGGATGTTTGGGATATTTTGAAAACTGCAGGGGACTTTGGGACATATATGACCAAACGCCGCTTTCGGTACTTGGCATATGTTAGGTATAAAAAGTCGTAATTTCAAACTGCGAATACGTGCAGAGAGCCAGAATTTGGCTCCAAAATATGGTTCAGGCCTCGAAATTGGGATATTTTGGATATTTTGAAAACTGCAGGGGACTTTGGGACAAATATGACCAAACGCCGCTTTCAGTACTTGGCATATGTTGGGTATAAAAAGTCGTAATTTCAAACTGCGAATACGTGCAGAGAGCCTGAATTTGGCTCCAAAATATGGCTCAGGCCTCGACATTGGGATGTTTGGGATATTTTAAAAACTGCAGGAGAGTTTGGGACAAATATGACCAAACGCCGCTTTCAGTACTTGGCATATGATGGGTATAAAAAGTCGTAATTTCAAACTGCGAATACGTGCAGAGAGCCAGAATTTGGCTCCAAAATATGGCTCAGGCCTCGATATTGGGTTGTTTGGGATACTTTGATAACTGCAGGAAGGTTTGGGACAAATGTGGCCAAACGCCGCTTTCAGTACTTCGCATATATTGGGTATAAAAAAGTCGTAATTTAAAACTGCGATTACGTGCAGAGAGCCAGAATTTGGGTCCAAAATATGGCTCAGGTCTCGAAATTGGGATGTTTGGGATATTTTGAAAACTGCAGGGAAGTTTGTGCAAAATGTGACTCACTGCTGCATCCAGTACTTTGCATATGTTGGGTATAATAAGATCTAATTTCAAACTGCGAATACATGCAGAGAGCCAGAATTTGGCTCCAAAATATGGCTCAGGCCTCGAAATTGTGATATTTGGGATATTTTGAAAACTGGAGGGAGGTTTGGGACAAATGTGACCAAACGCCGCTTTCAGTACTTTGAATATGTTGGGTATAAAAAGTCGTAATTTCAAACTGCGAATACTTGCAGAGAGCTAGAATTTGGCTCCAAAATAGAGCTCATGCCTCGAAATTTTGGGATATTTAGGATATTTCGAAAACTGCAGGGGAGTTTGTGAAAAATGTGACTCACTGCCGCTTTCAGGACTTGGCATATGTTGGGTATAAAAGGTGGTAATTTCAAACTGCGAATACGTACAGAGAGCCAGAATTTGGCTCCAAAATATGGCTCAGGCCTCGAAATTGGGATGTTTGGGATATTTTGAAAACTGCAGGGGACTTTGGGACAAATATGACTAAACGCCGCTTTCAGTACTTGGCATATGTTGGGTATAAAAAGTCGTAATTTCAAACTGCGAATACGTGCAGAGAGCCAGAATTTGGCTCCAAAATATGGCTCAGGCCTCGATAATGGGTTGTTTGGGATATTTTGATAACTGCAGGAAGGTTTGGGACAAATGTGGCCAAACACCGCTTTCAGTACTTCGCATATGTTGGGTATAAAAAAGTCGTAATTTCAAACTGCGAATACGTGCAGAGAGCCAGAATTTGGGTCCAAAATATGGCTCTGGTCTCGAAATTGGGATGTTTGGGATGTTTTGAAAACTGCAGGGAAGTTTGTGCAAAATGTGACTCACTGCTGCATCCAGTACTTTGCATATGTTGGGTATAATAAGATGTAATTTCAAACTGCGAATACATGCAGAGAGCCAGAATTTGGCTCCAAAATATGGCTCAGGCCTCGAAATTGTGATATTTGGGATATTTTGAAAACTGGAGGGAGGTTTGGGACAAATGTGACCAAACGCCGCTTGCAGTACTTGGCATATGTTGGGTATAAAAAGTCGTAACTTAAAACTGCGAATACGTGCAGGGAGCCAGAATTTGGCTCCAAAATATGGCTCAGGCCTCGAAATTGGGATATTTGGGATATTTCGAGAACTGCAGGGGAGTTTGTGCAAAATGTGACTCACTGCCGCTTTCAGAACTTGGAATATGTTGGGTATAAAAAGTCGTAATATCAAACTGCGATTACGTGCATAGAGCCAGAATTTGGCTCCAAAATATGGCTCAGGCCTCGATATTGGGATGTTAGGGATATTTTGAAAACTGGAGGGAGGTTTGGGACAAATGTGACCAAACGCCGATTTCAGTACTTGGCATATGTTGGGTATAAAAAGTCGTAACTTAAAACTGCGAATACGTGCAGAGAGCCAGAATTTGGCTCCAAAATATGGCTCAGGCTTCGAAATTGGGTTGTTTGGGATATTTTGAACACTGCAGGGGAGTTTGTGCAAAATATGACTAATTGCCGCTTACAGGACTTGGCATATGTTGGGAATAAAAAGTCGTAATATAAAACTGCGAATACGTGCAAAGAGCCAGAATTTGGCTCCAAAATATTGCACAATCCTCGAAATTGGGATGTTTGGGATATTTTGAAAACTGCAGGGGAGTTTGTGCAAAATGTTACTCAATACCGCTTTCAGTACTTGGCATATGTTGGGTATAAAAACTTGTAATATCAAACTGCGAATACATGTAGAGAGCCAGAATTTGGCTCCAAAATATGGCTCAGGCCTCGAAATTGGGATATTTTAAAAACTGCAGGGGAGTTTGTGCAAAATGTGACTCACTGCCGCTTTCAGGACTTGGCATATGTTGGGTATAAAAGGTGGTAATTTCAAACTGCGAATACGTGCAGAGAGCCAGAATTTGGCTCCAAAATATGTCTCAGGCCTCGAAATTGGGATGTTTGGGATATTTTGAAAACTGCAGGGGACTTTGGGACATATATGACCAAACGCCGCTTTCGGTACTTGGCATATGTTAGGTATAAAAAGTCGTAATTTCAAACTGCGAATACGTGCAGAGAGCCTGAATTTGGCTCCAAACTATGAGTCAGGCCTTGAAATTGGGATATTTGGGATATTTTGAAAACTGCAGGGAGGTTTGAGACAAATGTGACCAAACTCCGCTTTCAGTACTTCGCATATGTTGGGTATAAAAAGTCATAATTTCAAACTGCGAATACGTGCAGAGAGCTAGAATTTGGCTCCAAAATATATCTCATGCCTCGAAATGGGGGTATTAAGGATATTTCGAGAACTGCAGGGGAGTTTGTGCAAAATGTGACTCACTGCCGCTTTCAGGACTTGGCATATCATCGGTATAAAAGGTGGTAATTTCAAACTACGAATACGTGCAGAGAGCCAGAATTTGGCTCCAAAATATGGCTCAGGCCTCGAAATTGGGATGTTTGGGATATTTTGAAAAATGCAGGGGACTTTGGGACAAATATGACCAAACGCCGCTTTCAGTACTTGGCATATGTTGGGTATAAAAAGTCGTAATTTCAAACTGCGAATATGTGCAGAGAGCCTGAATTTGGCTCCAAAATATGGCTCAGGCTTCGAAATTGGGATGTTTGGGATATTTTGAAAACTGCAGGGGAGTTTGTGCAAAATGTGACTCACTACCGCTTTCAGTACTTGGCATATGTTAGGTATAAAGAGTCGTAATTTCAAACTGCGAATACGTGCAGAGAGCCTGAATTTGGCTCCAAAATATGGGCCAGGCCTCGAAATTGGGATATTTTGGATATTTTGAAAACTGCAGGGGACTTTGGGACAAATATGACCAAACGCCGCTTTCAGTACTTGGCATATGTTGGGTATAAAAATCGTAATTTCAAACTGCGAATACGTGCAGAGAGCCTGAATTTGGCTCCAAAATATGGCTCAGGCCTCGACATTGGGATGTTTGGGATATTTTGAAAACTGCAGGGGAGTTTGTGCAAAATGTGACTCTCTGCCGCTTTCAGGACTTGGCATATGTTGGGTATTAAAGGTGGTAATTTCAAACTGCGAATACGTGCAGAGAGCCAGAATTTGGCTCCAAAATATGTCTCAGGCCTCGAAATTGGGATGTTTGGGATATTTTGAAAACTGCAGGGGCCTTTGGGACATATATGACCAAACGCCGCTTTCAGTACTTGGCATATGTTAGGTATAAAAAGTCGTAATATCAAACTGCGAATACGTGCAGAGTGCCAGAATTTGGCTCCAAAATATGGCTCAGGCCTAGAAATTGGGATGTTTGGGATATTTTGAAAACTGGAGAGAGGTTTGGGACAAATATGACCAAATGCCGCTTTCAGTACTTGGTGTATGTTGGGTATAAAAATCGTAATTTCAAACTGCGAATACGTGCAGAGAGCCAGAATTTGGCTCCAAAATATGGCTCAGGCCTCGATATTGGGTTGTTTGGGATACTTTGATAACTGCAGGAAGGTTTGGGGCAAATGTGGCCAAACGCCGCTTTCAGTACTTCGCATATGTTGGGTATAAAAAAGTCGTAATTTCAAACTGCGAATACGTGCAGAGAGCCAGAATTTGGGTCCAAAATATGGCTCAGGTCTCGAAATTGGGATGTTTGGGATCTTCTAAAAACTGCAGTAAAGTTTGTGCAAAATGTGACTCACTGCTGCATCCAGTACTTTGCATATGTTGGGTATAAAAATTCGTAATATCAAACTGCGAATACGTGCAGAGTGCCAGAATTTGGCTCCAAAATATGGCTCAGGCCTAGAAATTGGGATGTTTGGGATATTTTGAAAACTGGAGAGAGGTTTGGGACAAATGTGACCAAACGCCGCTTTCAGTACTTCGCATATGTTGGGTATAAAAAGATGTAATTTCAAACTGCGAATACATGCAGAGAGCCAGAATTTGGCTCCAAAATATATCTCATGCCTCGAAATGGGGGTATTTAGGATATTTCGAGAACTGCAGGGGAGTTTGTGCAAAATGTGACTCACTGCCGCTTTCAGGACTTGGCATATCATCGGTATAAAAGGTGGTAATTTCAAACTACGAATACGTGCAGAGAGCCAGAATTTGGCTCCAAAATATGGCTCAGGCCTCGAAATTGGGATGTTTGGGATATTTTGAAAAATGCAGGGGACTTTGGGACAAATATGACCAAACGCCGCTTTCAGTACTTGGTATATGTTGGGTATAAAAAGTCGTAATTTCAAACTGCGAATACGTGTAGAGAGCCAGAATTTGGCTCCAAAATAAGGCTCAGGCCTCGAAATTGGGATATTTTGGATATTTTGAAAACTGCAGGGGACTTTGGGACAAATATGACCAAACGCCGCTTTCAGTACTTCGCATATGTTGGGTATAAAAAGATGTAATTTCAAACTGCGAATACAGGCAGAGAGCCAGAATTTGGCTCCAAAATATGGCTCAGGCCTCGAAATTGGTATATTTGGGATATTTCAAAAACTGCAGGGGAGTTTGTGCAAAATGTGACTCGCTGCCTCTTTCAGGACTTGGCATATGTTGGGTATAAAAAGTCGTAATATCAAACTGCGAATACGTGCAGAGTGCCAGAATTTGGCTCCAAAATATGGCTCAGGCCTAGAAATTGGGATGTTTGGGATATTTTGAAAACTGGAGGGAGGTTTGGGACAAAGGTGACCAAACGCCGCTTTCAGTACTTTGAATATGTTGGGTATAAAAAGTTGTAATTTCAAACTGCGAATACTTGCAGAGAGCTAGAATTTGGCTCCAAAATATGGCTCATGCCTCGAAATTTTGGAATATTTAGGATATTTCGAAAACTGCAGGGGAGTTTGTGCAAAATGTGACTCACTGCCGCTTTCAGGACTTGGCATATGTTGGGTATAAAAGGTGGTAATTTCAAACTGCGAATACGTGCAGAGAGCCAGAATTTGGCTCCAAAATATGGCTCAGGCCTCGAAATTGGGATGTTTGGGATATTTTGAAAACTGCAGGGGACTTTGGGACAAATATGACCAAACGCCGCTTTCAGTACTTGGCACATGATGGGTATAAAAAGTCGTAATTTCAAACTGCGAATACGTGCAGAGAGCCAGAATTTGGCTCCAAAATATGGCTCAGGCCTCGATAATGGGTTGTTTGGGATATTTTGATAACTGCAGGAATGTTTGGGACAAATGTGGCCAAACGCCGCTTTCAGTACTTCGCATATGTTGGGTATAAAAAAGTCGTAATTTCAAACTGCGAATACGTGCAGAGAGCCAGAATTTGGGTCCAAAATATGGCTCAGGTCTCGAAATTGGGATGTTTGGGATATTTTGAAAACTGCAGGGAAGTTTGTGCAAAATGTGTCTCACTGCTGCGACCAGTACTTTGCATATGTTGGGTATAAAAAGTCGTATTATCAAACTGTGAATACGTGAAGAGTGCCAGAATTTGGCTCCAAAATATGGCTCAGGCCTCGAAATTGGGATATTTGGGATATTTAAAAAACTGCAGGGGAGTTTGTGCAAAATGTGACTCATTGCCTCTTTCAGGACTTGGCATATGTTGGGTATAAAAAGTCGTAATATCAAACTGCGAATACGTGCATAGAGCCAGAATTTGGCTCCAAAATATGGCTCAGGCCTAGAAATTGGGATGTTTGGGATATTTTGAAAACTGGAGGGAGGTTTGGGACAAATGTGACCAAACGCCGCTTTCAGTACTTGGCATATGTTGGGTATAAAAAGTCGTAACTTAAAACTGCGAATACGTGCAGGGTGCCAGAATTTGGCTCCAAAATATGGCTCAGGCCTCGAAATTGGGATGTTTGGGATATTTTGAAAACTGGAGAGAGGTTTGGGACAAATGTGACCAAACGCCGCTTTCAGTACTTCGCATATGTTGGGTATAAAATGATGTAATTTCAAACTGCGAATACGTGCAGAGAGCTAGAATTTGGGTCCAAAATATGGCTCAGGTCTCGAAATTGGGATGTTTGGGATCTTTTGAAAACTGCAGGGAAGTTCGTGCAAAATGTGACTCACTGCTGCATCCAGTACTTTGCATATGTTGGGTATAAAAAGTCGTAATATCAAACTGCGAATACGTGAAGAGTGCCAGAATTTGGCTCCAAAATATGGCTCAGGCCTAGAAATTGGGATGTTTGGGATATTTTGAAAACTGGAGAGAGGTTTGGGACAAATGTGACCAAACGCCGCTTTCAGTACTTCGCATATGTTGGGTATAAAATGATGTAATTTCAAACTGCGAATACATGCATAGAGCCAGAATTTGGCTCCAAAATATGGCTCATGCCTCGAAATTTTGGGATATTTAGGATATTTCGAAAACTGCAGGGGAGTTTGTGAAAAATGTGACTCACTGCCGCTTTCAGGACTTCGCATATGTTGGGTATAAAAGGTGGTAATTTCAAACTGCGAATACGTGCAGAGAGCCAGAATTTGGCTCCAAAATATGGCTCAGGCCTCGAAATTGGTATGTTTGGGATATTTTGAAAACTGCAGGGGACTTTGGGACAAATATGACCAAACGCCGCTTTCAGTACTTGGCATATGTTGGGTATAAAAAGTCGTAATTTCAAACTGCGAATACGTGCAGAGAGCCTGAATTTGGCTCCAAAATATGGCTCAGGCCTCGAAATTGGGATGTTTGGGATATTTTGAAAACTGCAGGGGAGTTTGGGACAAATATGACCAAACGCCTCTTTCAGTACTTGGCATATGATGGGTATAAAAAGTCGTAATTTCAAACTGCGAATACGTGCAGAGAGCCAGAATTTGGCTCCAAAATATGGCTCAGGCCTCGATAATGGGTTGTTTGGGATACTTTGATAACTGCAGGAAGGTTTGGGACAAAAGTGGCCAAACGCCGCTTTCAGTACTTGGCATATGTTGGGTATAAAAAGTCGTAATTTCAAACTGCGAATACGTGCAGAGAGCCTGAATTTGGCTCCAAAATATGGCTCAGGCCTCGAAATTGGGATGTTTGGGATATTTTGAAAACTGCAGGGGAGTTTGGGACAAATATGACCAAACGCCTCTTTCAGTACTTGGCATATGTTGGGTATAAAAAAGTCGTAATTTCAAACTGCGAATACGTGCAGAGAGCCAGAATTTGGGTCCAAAATATGGCTCAGGTCTCGAAATTGGAATGTTTGGGATATTTTGAAAACTGCAGGGAAGTTTGTGCAAAATGTGTCTAACTGCTGCGTCCAGTACTTTGCATATGTTGGGTATAAAAAGTCGCATTATCAAACTGTGAATACGTGAAGAGTGCCAGAATTTGGCTCCAAAAAATGGCTCAGGCCTAGAAATTGGGATGTTTGGGATATTTTGAAAACTGCAGGGAGGTTTGAGACAAATGTGACCAAACGCCGCTTTCAGTACTTCGCATATGTTGGGTATAAAAAGTCGTAATATCAAACTGCGAATACGTGCATAGAGCCAGAATTTGGCTCCAAAATTTGGCTCAGGCCTAGAAATTGGGATGTTTGGGATATTTTGAAAACTGGAGGGAGGTTTGGGACAAATGTGACCAAACGCTGCTTTCAGTACTTGGCATATGTTGGGTATAAAAAGTCGTAACTTAAAACTGCGAATACGTGCAGGGAGCCAGAATTTGCCTCCAAAATATAGCTCAGGCCTCGAAATTCGGATATTTGGGATATTTCGAGAACTGCAGGGAAGTTTGTGCAAAATGTGACTCACTGCCGCTTTCAGGACTTGGAATATGTTGGGTATAAAAAGTCGTAATATCAAACTGCGATTACGTGCATAGAGCCAGAATTTGGCTCCAAAATATGGCTCAGGCCTCGATATTGGGATGTTTGGGATATTTTGAAAACTGGAGGGAGGTTTGTGACAAATGTGACCAAACGCCAATTTCAGTACTTGGCATATGTTGGGTATAAAAACTTGTAATATAAAACTGCGAATACATGTAGAGAGCCAGAATTTGGCTCCAAAATATGGCTCAGGCCTCGAAATTGGGATATTTGGGATATTTTGAAAACTGCAGGGGAGTTTGTGCAAAATGTGACTCAATGCCGCTTTTAGGACTTGGCATATTTTGGGTATAAAAGGTGGTAATTTCAAACTGCGAATACGTGCAGAGAGCCAGAATTTGGCTCCAAAATATGTCTCAGGCCTCGAAATTGGGATGTTTGGGATATTTTGAAAACTGCAGGGGACTTTGGGACATATATGACCAAACGCCGCTTTCAGTACTTGGCATATGTTAGGTATAAAGAGTCGTAATTTCAAACTGCGAATACGTGCAGAGAGCTAGAATTTGGCTCCAAAATATGGCTCATGCCTCGAAATTCGGGTATTTAGGATATTTCGAAAACTGCAGGGGAGTTTGTGCAAAATGTGACTCACTGCCGCTTTCAGGACTTGGCATATGTTCGGTATAAAGGTGGTAATTTCAAACTGCGAAAACGTGCAGAGAGCCAGAATTTCGCTCCAAAATATGGCTCAGGCCTCGAAATTGGGATGTTTGGGATATTTTGAAAAATGCAGGGGACTTTGGGACAAATATGACCAAACGCCGCTTTCAGTACTTGGTATATGTTGGGTATAAAAAGTTGTAATTTCAAACTGCGAATACGTGCAGAGAGCCAGAATTTGGCTCCAAAATATAGCTCAGGCCTCGAAATTGGGTTGTTTGTGATATTTTGAACACTGAAGGGGAGTTTGTGCAAAATGTGACTCAATACCGCTTTCAGTACTTGGCATATGTTGGGTATAAAAACTTGTAATATCAAACTGCGAATACATGTAGAGAGCCAGAATTTGGCTCCAAAATATGGCTCAGGCCTCGAAATTGGGATATTTTGAAAACTGCAGGGGAGTTTGTGCAAAATGTGACTCACTGCCGCTTTCAGAACTTGGAATATGTTGGGTATAAAAAGTCGTAATATCAAACTGCGAATACGTGCAGAGAGCTAGAATTTGGCTCCAAAATATGGCTCATGCCTCGAAATGGGGATATTTAGGATATTTCGAAAACTGCAGGGGAGTTTGTGCAAAATGTGACTTGCTGCCGATTTCAGGACTTGGCATATGTTGGGTATAAAAGGTGGTAATTTCAAACTGCGAATACGTGCAGAGAGCCATAATTTGGCTACAAAATATGGCTCAGGCCTTGAAATTGATATATTTGGGATATTTTGAAAACTGCAGGGAGGTTTGAGACAAATGTGACCAAACGCCGCTTTCAGTACTTCGTATATGTTGGGTATAAAAAGTCATAATTTCAAACTGCGAATACGTGCAGAGAGCTAGAATTTGGCTCCAAAATATGGCTCATGCCTCGAAATGGGGATATTTAGGATATTTCGAAAACTGCAGGGGAGTTTGTGCAAAATGTGACTCGCTGCCGATTTCAGGACTTGGCATATGTTGGGTATAAAAGGTGGTAATTTCAAACTGCGAATACGTGCAGAGAGCCATAATTTTACTGCAAAATATGGCTCAGGCCTCGAAATTGGGATGTTTGGGATATTTTGAAAACTGCAGGGGACTTTGGGACAAATATGACCAAACGCCGCTTTCAGGACTTGGCATATGTTGGGTTTAAAAAGTCGTAATATCAAACTGCGAATACGTGCATAGAGCCAGAATTTGGCTCTAAAATATGGCTCAGGCCTCGAAATTGGGATGTTTGGGATATTTTGAAAACTGGAGGGAGGTTTGGGACAAATGTGACCAAACGCCGCTTTCAGCACTTGGCATATATTGGGTATAAAAAAGTCGCAATTTCAAACTGCGAATACGTGCAGAGAGCCTGAATTTGACTCCAAAATATGGCTCAGGCCTCGAAATTGGGATATTTGGGATATTTTTAAAACTGCGTGCAGGTTTGGGACAAATGTGACGAAACGCCGCTTTCAGTACTTGGCATATGTTGGGTATAAAAAGACGTAATTTCGAACTGCGAATACGTGCAGAGAGCCAGAAATTTGCTACAAAATATGGCTCAGGCCTCGAAATTGGGATATTTGGGATATTTTGAAAACTGCAGGGATGTTTGGGACAAATGTGACCAAACGCCGCTTTCAGTACTTGGCATATGTTGGGTATAAAAAGATGCAATTTCTAACTGCGAATACGTGCAGAGAGCCAGAACTTGGCTCCAAAATATGGCTCAGGCCTCGAAATTGGGATATTTGCGTTATTTTGAAAACTGGAGGGGAGTTTGGGCAAAATGTGACTCACTGCCGCTTTCAGTACTTGGCATATGTTGGGTAAAAAAATTCGCAATTTCAAACTGCGAATACGTGCAGAGATCCAGAATTTGGCTCCAATATATGGCTCAGGCCTCGAATTTGGGATATTTCGGATATTTTGAAAACTGCAGGGGAGTTTGTGCAAAATGTGACTCACTGCCGCTTTCAGGACTTGGCATATGTTGGGTATAAAAATTCGTACTATCAAACTGCGAACACGTGCAGAGAGCTAGAATTTGGCTCCAAAATATGGCTCATGCCTCGAAATTGGGATATTTGGGATATTTCGAAAACTGCAGGGGAGTTTGTGCAAAATGTGACTCACTGCCGCTTTCAGGACTTGGCATTTGTTGGGTATAAAATTCGTAATTTCAAACTGCGAACACGTGCAGAGAGCTAGAATTTGGCTCCAAAATATGGCTCATGCCTCGAAATTGGGATATTTGGGATATTTCGAAAACTGCAGGGGAGTTTGTGCAAAATGTGACTCACTGCCGCTTTCAGGACTTGGCATATGTTGGGTATAAAATTCGTAATTTCAAACTGCGAATACGTGCAGAGAGCCAGAATTTGGTTCCAAAATATGGCTCAGGCCTCGATATTGGGATGTTTGGGATATTTTGAAAAATGCAGGGGGGGATTGGGAGAAATGTGACTAAACGCCGCTTTCAGTACTTCGCATATGTTGAGAATAAAAAAGTCGTAATTTCAAACTGCAAATACGTGCAGAGAGCCAGAATTTGGCTCCAAAATATAACTCAGGAGTCGAAATTGGGATGTTTGGGATATTTTGAAAACTGCAGGGGAGTTTGTTCAAAATGTGACTCACTGCCGCTTTCAAGACTTGGCATATGTTGGGTATAAAAAGTCGTAATATCAAAATGTGAATACGTGCAGAAAGCCAGAATTTGGCTCCAGAATATGGCTCAGGCCTCGAAATTGGGATGTTTGTGATATTTTGAAAACTGCAGGAAAGTTTGGGACAAATGTGACCAAACGCCGCTTTCAGTACTTCGCATATGTTGAGAATAAAAAAGTCGTAATTTCAAACTGCAAATACGTGCAGAGAGCCAGAATTTGGCTCCAAAATATGGCTCAGGCCTCGAAATTGGGATGTTTGGGATATTTCGAAAACTGCAGGGGCGTTTGTTCAAAATGTGACTCACTGCCGCTTTCAGGACTTGGCATATGTTGGGTATAAAAGGTGGTAATTTCAAACTGCGAATACGTACAGAGAGCCAGAATTTGGCTCCAAAATATGGCTCAGGCCTCGAAATTGGGATGTTTGGGATATTTTGAAAACTGCAGGGGACTTTGGGACAAATATGACCAAACGCCGCTTTCAGTACTTGGCATATGTTGGGTATAAAAAGTCGTAATTTCAAACTGCGAATACGTGCAGAGAGCCAGAATTTGGCTCCAAAATATGGCTCAGGCCTCGATAATGGGTTGTTTGGGATATTTTGATAACTGCAGGAAGGTTTGGGACAAATGTGGCCAAACACCGCTTTCAGTACTTCGCATATGTTGGGTATAAAAAAGTCGTAATTTCAAACTGCGAATACGTGCAGAGAGCCAGAATTTGGGTCCAAAATATGGCTCAGGTCTCGAAATTGGGATGTTTGGGATCTTTTGAAAACTGCAGGGAAGTTTGTGCAAAATGTGACTCACTGCTGCATCCAGTACTTTGCATATGTTGGGTATAATAAGATGTAATTTCAAACTGCGAATACATGCAGAGAGCCAGAATTTGGCTCCAAAATATGGCTCAGGCCTCGAAATTGTGATATTTTGGATATTTTGAAAACTGGAGGGAGGTTTGGGACAAATGTGACCAAACGCCGCTTGCAGTACTTGGCATATGTTGGGTATAAAAAGTCGTAACTTAAAACTGCGAATACGTGCAGGGAGCCAGAATTTGGCTCCAAAATATGGCTCAGGCCTCGAAATTGGGATATTTGGGATATTTCGAGAACTGCAGGGGAGTTTGTGCAAAATGTGACTCACTGCCGCTTTCAGAACTTGGAATATGTTGGGTATAAAAAGTCGTAATATCAAACTGCGATTACGTGCATAGAGCCAGAATTTGGCTCCAAAATATGGCTCAGGCCTCGATATTGGGATGTTAGGGATATTTTGAAAACTGGAGGGAGGTTTGGGACAAATGTGACCAAACGCCGATTTCAGTACTTGGCATATGTTGGGTATAAAAAGTCGTAACTTAAAACTGCGAATACGTGCAGAGAGCCAGAATTTGGCTCCAAAATATGGCTCAGGCCTCGAAATTGGGTTGTTTGGGATATTTTGAACACTGCAGGGGAGTTTGTGCAAAATATGACTAATTGCCGCTTACAGGACTTGGCATATGTTGGGAATAAAAAGTCGTAATATAAAACTGCGAATACGTGAAAAGAGCCAGAATTTGGCTCCAAAATATTGCACAATCCTCGAAATTGGGATGTTTGGGATATTTTGAAAACTGCAGGGGAGTTTGTGCAAAATGTTACTCAATACCGCTTTCAGTACTTGGCATATGTTGGGTATAAAAACTTGTAATATCAAACTGCGAATACATGTAGAGAGCCAGAATTTGGCTCCAAAATATGGCTCAGGCCTCGAAATTGGGATATTTTAAAAACTGCAGGGGAGTTTGTGCAAAATGTGACTCACTGCCGCTTTCAGGACTTGGCATATGTTGGGTATAAAAGGTGGTAATATCAAACTGCGAATACGTGCAGAGAGCCAGAATTTGGCTCCAAAATATGTCTCAGGCCTCGAAATTGGGATGTTTGGGATATTTTGAAAACTGCAGGGGACTTTGGGACATATATGACCAAACGCCGCTTTCGGTACTTGGCATATGTTAGGTATAAAAAGTCGTAATTTCAAACTGCGAATACGTGCAGAGAGCCAGAATTTGGCTCCAAAATATGGTTCAGGCCTCGAAATTGGGATATTTTGGATATTTTGAAAACTGCAGGGGACTTTGGGACAAATATGACCAAACGCCGCTTTCAGTACTTGGCATATGTTGGGTATAAAAAGTCGTAATTTCAAACTGCGAATACGTGCAGAGAGCCTGAATTTGGCTCCAAAATATGGCTCAGGCCTCGACATTGGGATGTTTGGGATATTTTAAAAACTGCAGGAGAGTTTGGGACAAATATGACCAAACGCCGCTTTCAGTACTTGGCATATGATGGGTATAAAAAGTCGTAATTTCAAACTGCGAATACGTGCAGAGAGCCAGAATTTGGCTCCAAAATATGGCTCAGGCCTCGATATTGGGTTGTTTGGGATACTTTGATAACTGCAGGAAGGTTTGGGACAAATGTGGCCAAACGCCGCTTTCAGTACTTCGCATATATTGGGTATAAAAAAGTCGTAATTTAAAACTGCGATTACGTGCAGAGAGCCAGAATTTGGGTCCAAAATATGGCTCAGGTCTCGAAATTGGGATGTTTGGGATATTTTGAAAACTGCAGGGAAGTTTGTGCAAAATGTGACTCACTGCTGCATCCAGTACTTTGCATATGTTGGGTATAATAAGATCTAATTTCAAACTGCGAATACATGCAGAGAGCCAGAATTTGGCTCCAAAATATGGCTCAGGCCTCGAAATTGTGATATTTGGGATATTTTGAAAACTGGAGGGAGGTTTGGGACAAATGTGACCAAACGCCGCTTTCAGTACTTTGAATATGTTGGGTATAAAAAGTCGTAATTTCAAACTGCGAATACTTGCAGAGAGCTAGAATTTGGCTCCAAAATAGAGCTCATGCCTCGAAATTTTGGGATATTTAGGATATTTCGAAAACTGCAGGGGAGTTTGTGAAAAATGTGACTCACTGCCGCTTTCAGGACTTGGCATATGTTGGGTATAAAAGGTGGTAATTTCAAACTGCGAATACGTACAGAGAGCCAGAATTTGGCTCCAAAATATGGCTCAGGCCTCGAAATTGGGATGTTTGGGATATTTTGAAAACTGCAGGGGACTTTGGGACAAATATGACCAAACGCCGCTTTCAGTACTTGGCATATGTTGGGTATAAAAAGTCGTAATTTCAAACTGCGAATACGTGCAGAGAGCCAGAATTTGGCTCCAAAATATGGCTCAGGCCTCGATAATGGGTTGTTTGGGATATTTTGATAACTGCAGGAAGGTTTGGGACAAATGTGGCCAAACACCGCTTTCAGTACTTCGCATATGTTGGGTATAAAAAAGTCGTAATTTCAAACTGCGAATACGTGCAGAGAGCCAGAATTTGGGTCCAAAATATGGCTCTGGTCTCGAAATTGGGATGTTTGGGATGTTTTGAAAACTGCAGGGAAGTTTGTGCAAAATGTGACTCACTGCTGCATCCAGTACTTTGCATATGTTGGGTATAATAAGATGTAATTTCAAACTGCGAATACATGCAGAGAGCCAGAATTTGGCTCCAAAATATGGCTCAGGCCTCGAAATTGTGATATTTGGGATATTTTGAAAACTGGAGGGAGGTTTGGGACAAATGTGACCAAACGCCGCTTGCAGTACTTGGCATATGTTGGGTATAAAAAGTCGTAACTTAAAACTGCGAATACGTGCAGGGAGCCAGAATTTGGCTCCAAAATATGGCTCAGGCCTCGAAATTGGGATATTTGGGATATTTCGAGAACTGCAGGGGAGTTTGTGCAAAATGTGACTCACTGCCGCTTTCAGAACTTGGAATATGTTGGGTATAAAAAGTCGTAATATCAAACTGCGATTACGTGCATAGAGCCAGAATTTGGCTCCAAAATATGGCTCAGGCCTCGATATTGGGATGTTAGGGATATTTTGAAAACTGGAGGGAGGTTTGGGACAAATGTGACCAAACGCCGATTTCAGTACTTGGCATATGTTGGGTATAAAAAGTCGTAACTTAAAACTGCGAATACGTGCAGAGAGCCAGAATTTGGCTCCAAAATATGGCTCAGGCTTCGAAATTGGGTTGTTTGGGATATTTTGAACACTGCAGGGGAGTTTGTGCAAAATATGACTAATTGCCGCTTACAGGACTTGGCATATGTTGGGAATAAAAAGTCGTAATATAAAACTGCGAATACGTGCAAAGAGCCAGAATTTGGCTCCAAAATATTGCACAATCCTCGAAATTGGGATGTTTGGGATATTTTGAAAACTGCAGGGGAGTTTGTGCAAAATGTTACTCAATACCGCTTTCAGTACTTGGCATATGTTGGGTATAAAAACTTGTAATATCAAACTGCGAATACATGTAGAGAGCCAGAATTTGGCTCCAAAATATGGCTCAGGCCTCGAAATTGGGATATTTTAAAAACTGCAGGGGAGTTTGTGCAAAATGTGACTCACTGCCGCTTTCAGGACTTGGCATATGTTGGGTATAAAAGGTGGTAATTTCAAACGGCGAATACATGCAGAGAGCCAGAATTTGGCTCCAAAATATGTCTCAGGCCTCGAAATTGGGATGTTTGGGATATTTTGAAAACTGCAGGGGACTTTGGGACATATATGACCAAACGCCGCTTTCGGTACTTGGCATATGTTAGGTATAAAAAGTCGTAATTTCAAACTGCGAATACGTGCAGAGAGCCTGAATTTGGCTCCAAACTATGAGTCAGGCCTTGAAATTGGGATATTTGGGATATTTTGAAAACTGCAGGGAGGTTTGAGACAAATGTGACCAAACTCCGCTTTCAGTACTTCGCATATGTTGGGTATAAAAAGTCATAATTTCAAACTGCGAATACGTGCAGAGAGCTAGAATTTGGCTCCAAAATATATCTCATGCCTCGAAATGGGGGTATTAAGGATATTTCGAGAACTGCAGGGGAGTTTGTGCAAAATGTGACTCACTGCCGCTTTCAGGACTTGGCATATCATCGGTATAAAAGGTGGTAATTTCAAACTACGAATACGTGCAGAGAGCCAGAATTTGGCTCCAAAATATGGCTCAGGCCTCGAAATTGGGATGTTTGGGATATTTTGAAAAATGCAGGGGACTTTGGGACAAATATGACCAAACGCCGCTTTCAGTACTTGGCATATGTTGGGTATAAAAAGTCGTAATTTCAAACTGCGAATATGTGCAGAGAGCCTGAATTTGGCTCCAAAATATGGCTCAGGCTTCGAAATTGGGATGTTTGGGATATTTTGAAAACTGCAGGGGAGTTTGTGCAAAATGTGACTCACTACCGCTTTCAGTACTTGGCATATGTTAGGTATAAAGAGTCGTAATTTCAAACTGCGAATACGTGCAGAGAGCCTGAATTTGGCTCCAAAATATGGGCCAGGCCTCGAAATTGGGATATTTTGGATATTTTGAAAACTGCAGGGGACTTTGGGACAAATATGACCAAACGCCGCTTTCAGTACTTGGCATATGTTGGGTATAAAAATCGTAATTTCAAACTGCGAATACGTGCAGAGAGCCTGAATTTGGCTCCAAAATATGGCTCAGGCCTCGACATTGGGATGTTTGGGATATTTTGAAAACTGCAGGGGAGTTTGTGCAAAATGTGACTCTCTGCCGCTTTCAGGACTTGGCATATGTTGGGTATTAAAGGTGGTAATTTCAAACTGCGAATACGTGCAGAGAGCCAGAATTTGGCTCCAAAATATGTCTCAGGCCTCGAAATTGGGATGTTTGGGATATTTTGAAAACTGCAGGGGCCTTTGGGACATATATGACCAAACGCCGCTTTCAGTACTTGGCATATGTTAGGTATAAAAAGTCGTAATATCAAACTGCGAATACGTGCAGAGTGCCAGAATTTGGCTCCAAAATATGGCTCAGGCCTAGAAATTGGGATGTTTGGGATATTTTGAAAACTGGAGAGAGGTTTGGGACAAATATGACCAAATGCCGCTTTCAGTACTTGGTGTATGTTGGGTATAAAAATCGTAATTTCAAACTGCGAATACGTGCAGAGAGCCAGAATTTGGCTCCAAAATATGGCTCAGGCCTCGATATTGGGTTGTTTGGGATACTTTGATAACTGCAGGAAGGTTTGGGACAAATGTAGCCAAACGCCGCTTTCAGTACTTCGCATATGTTGGGTATAAAAAAGTCGTAATTTCAAACTGCGAATACGTGCAGAGAGCCAGAATTTGGGTCCAAAATATGGCTCAGGTCTCGAAATTGGGATGTTTGGGATCTTCTAAAAACTGCAGTAAAGTTTGTGCAAAATGTGACTCACTGCTGCATCCAGTACTTTGCATATGTTGGGTATAAAAAGTCGTAATATCAAACTGCGAATACGTGCAGAGTGCCAGAATTTGGCTCCAAAATATGGCTCAGGCCTAGAAATTGGGATGTTTGGGATATTTTGAAAACTGGAGAGAGGTTTGGGACAAATGTGACCAAACGCCGCTTTCAGTACTTCGCATATGTTGGGTATAAAAAGATGTAATTTCAAACTGCGAATACATGCAGAGAGCCAGAATTTGGCTCCAAAATATATCTCATGCCTCGAAATGGGGGTATTTAGGATATTTCGAGAACTGCAGGGGAGTTTGTGCAAAATGTGACTCACTGCCGCTTTCAGGACTTGGCATATCATCGGTATAAAAGGTGGTAATTTCAAACTACGAATACGTGCAGAGAGCCAGAATTTGGCTCCAAAATATGGCTCAGGCCTCGAAATTGGGATGTTTGGGATATTTTGAAAAATGCAGGGGACTTTGGGACAAATATGACCAAACGCCGCTTTCAGTACTTGGTATATGTTGGGTATAAAAAGTCGTAATTTCAAACTGCGAATACGTGTAGAGAGCCAGAATTTGGCTCCAAAATAAGGCTCAGGCCTCGAAATTGGGATATTTTGGATATTTTGAAAACTGCAGGGGACTTTGGGACAAATATGACCAAACGCCGCTTTCAGTACTTCGCATATGTTGGGTATAAAAAGATGTAATTTCAAACTGCGAATACAGGCAGAGAGCCAGAATTTGGCTCCAAAATATGGCTCAGGCCTCGAAATTGGTATATTTGGGATATTTCAAAAACTGCAGGGGAGTTTGTGCAAAATGTGACTCGCTGCCTCTTTCAGGACTTGGCATATGTTGGGTATAAAAAGTCGTAATATCAAACTGCGAATACGTGCAGAGTGCCAGAATTTGGCTCCAAAATATTGCTCAGGCCTAGAAATTGGGATGTTTGGGATATTTTGAAAACTGGAGGGAGGTTTGGGACAAAGGTGACCAAACGCCGCTTTCAGTACTTTGAATATGTTGGGTATAAAAAGTTGTAATTTCAAACTGCGAATACTTGCAGAGAGCTAGAATTTGGCTCCAAAATATGGCTCATGCCTCGAAATTTTGGAATATTTAGGATATTTCGAAAACTGCAGGGGAGTTTGTGCAAAATGTGACTCACTGCCGCTTTCAGGACTTGGCATATGTTGGGTATAAAAGGTGGTAATTTCAAACTGCGAATACGTGCAGAGAGCCAGAATTTGGCTCCAAAATATGGCTCAGGCCTCGAAATTGGGATGTTTGGGATATTTTGAAAACTGCAGGGGACTTTGGGACAAATATGACCAAACGCCGCTTTCAGTACTTGGCACATGATGGGTATAAAAAGTCGTAATTTCAAACTGCGAATACGTGCAGAGAGCCAGAATTTGGCTCCAAAATATGGCTCAGGCCTCGATAATGGGTTGTTTGGGATATTTTGATAACTGCAGGAATGTTTGGGACAAATGTGGCCAAACGCCGCTTTCAGTACTTCGCATATGTTGGGTATAAAAAAGTCGTAATTTCAAACTGCGAATACGTGCAGAGAGCCAGAATTTGGGTCCAAAATATGGCTCAGGTCTCGAAATTGGGATGTTTGGGATATTTTGAAAACTGCAGGGAAGTTTGTGCAAAATGTGTCTCACTGCTGCGACCAGTACTTTGCATATGTTGGGTATAAAAAGTCGTATTATCAAACTGTGAATACGTGAAGAGTGCCAGAATTTGGCTCCAAAATATGGCTCAGGCCTCGAAATTGGGATATTTGGGATATTTAAAAAACTGCAGGGGAGTTTGTGCAAAATGTGACTCATTGCCTCTTTCAGGACTTGGCATATGTTGGGTATAAAAAGTCGTAATATCAAACTGCGAATACGTGCATAGAGCCAGAATTTGGCTCCAAAATATGGCTCAGGCCTAGAAATTGGGATGTTTGGGATATTTTGAAAACTGGAGGGAGGTTTGGGACAAATGTGACCAAACGCCGCTTTCAGTACTTGGCATATGTTGGGTATAAAAAGTCGTAACTTAAAACTGCGAATACGTGCAGGGTGCCAGAATTTGGCTCCAAAATATGGCTCAGGCCTCGAAATTGGGATGTTTGGGATATTTTGAAAACTGGAGAGAGGTTTGGGACAAATGTGACCAAACGCCGCTTTCAGTACTTCGCATATGTTGGGTATAAAATGATGTAATTTCAAACTGCGAATACGTGCAGAGAGCTAGAATTTGGGTCCAAAATATGGCTCAGGTCTCGAAATTGGGATGTTTGGGATCTTTTGAAAACTGCAGGGAAGTTTGTGCAAAATGTGACTCACTGCTGCATCCAGTACTTTGCATATGTTGGGTATAAAAAGTCGTAATATCAAACTGCGAATACGTGAAGAGTGCCAGAATTTGGCTCCAAAATATGGCTCAGGCCTAGAAATTGGGATGTTTGGGATATTTTGAAAACTGGAGAGAGGTTTGGGACAAATGTGACCAAACGCCGCTTTCAGTACTTCGCATATGTTGGGTATAAAATGATGTAATTTCAAACTGCGAATACATGCATAGAGCCAGAATTTGGCTCCAAAATATGGCTCATGCCTCGAAATTTTGGGATATTTAGGATATTTCGAAAACTGCAGGGGAGTTTGTGAAAAATGTGACTCACTGCCGCTTTCAGGACTTCGCATATGTTGGGTATAAAAGGTGGTAATTTCAAACTGCGAATACGTGCAGAGAGCCAGAATTTGGCTCCAAAATATGGCTCAGGCCTCGAAATTGGTATGTTTGGGATATTTTGAAAACTGCAGGGGACTTTGGGACAAATATGACCAAACGCCGCTTTCAGTACTTGGCATATGTTGGGTATAAAAAGTCGTAATTTCAAACTGCGAATACGTGCAGAGAGCCTGAATTTGGCTCCAAAATATGGCTCAGGCCTCGAAATTGGGATGTTTGGGATATTTTGAAAACTGCAGGGGAGTTTGGGACAAATATGACCAAACGCCTCTTTCAGTACTTGGCATATGATGGGTATAAAAAGTCGTAATTTCAAACTGCGAATACGTGCAGAGAGCCAGAATTTGGCTCCAAAATATGGCTCAGGCCTCGATAATGGGTTGTTTGGGATACTTTGATAACTGCAGGAAGGTTTGGGACAAAAGTGGCCAAACGCCGCTTTCAGTACTTGGCATATGTTGGGTATAAAAAGTCGTAATTTCAAACTGCGAATACGTGCAGAGAGCCTGAATTTGGCTCCAAAATATTGCTCAGGCCTCGAAATTGGGATGTTTGGGATATTTTGAAAACTGCAGGGGAGTTTGGGACAAATATGACCAAACGCCTCTTTCAGTACTTGGCATATGTTGGGTATAAAAAAGTCGTAATTTCAAACTGCGAATACGTGCAGAGAGCCAGAATTTGGGTCCAAAATATGGCTCAGGTCTCGAAATTGGAATGTTTGGGATATTTTGAAAACTGCAGGGAAGTTTGTGCAAAATGTGTCTAACTGCTGCGTCCAGTACTTTGCATATGTTGGGTATAAAAAGTCGCATTATCAAACTGTGAATACGTGAAGAGTGCCAGAATTTGGCTCCAAAAAATGGCTCAGGCCTAGAAATTGGGATGTTTGGGATATTTTGAAAACTGCAGGGAGGTTTGAGACAAATGTGACCAAACGCCGCTTTCAGTACTTCGCATATGTTGGGTATAAAAAGTCGTAATATCAAACTGCGAATACGTGCATAGAGCCAGAATTTGGCTCCAAAATTTGGCTCAGGCCTAGAAATTGGGATGTTTGGGATATTTTGAAAACTGGAGGGAGGTTTGGGACAAATGTGACCAAACGCTGCTTTCAGTACTTGGCATATGTTGGGTATAAAAAGTCGTAACTTAAAACTGCGAATACGTGCAGGGAGCCAGAATTTGCCTCCAAAATATAGCTCAGGCCTCGAAATTCGGATATTTGGGATATTTCGAGAACTGCAGGGAAGTTTGTGCAAAATGTGACTCACTGCCGCTTTCAGGACTTGGAATATGTTGGGTATAAAAAGTCGTAATATCAAACTGCGATTACGTGCATAGAGCCAGAATTTGGCTCCAAAATATGGCTCAGGCCTCGATATTGGGATGTTTGGGATATTTTGAAAACTGGAGGGAGGTTTGTGACAAATGTGACCAAACGCCAATTTCAGTACTTGGCATATGTTGGGTATAAAAAGTCGTAACTTAAAACTGCGAATACGTGCAGAGAGCCAGAATTTGGCTCCAAAATATGGCTCAGGCCTCGAAATTGGGATGTTTGGGATATTTTGAAAACTGCAGGGGAGTTTGTGCAAAATGTGACTCACTACCGCTTTCAGTACTTGGCATATGTTGGGTATAAAAACTTGTAATATAAAACTGCGAATACATGTAGAGAGCCAGAATTTGGCTCCAAAATATGGCTCAGGCCTCGAAATTGGGATATTTGGGATATTTTGAAAACTGCAGGGGAGTTTGTGCAAAATGTGACTCAATGCCGCTTTTAGGACTTGGCATATGTTGGGTATAAAAGGTGGTAATTTCAAACTGCGAATACGTGCAGAGAGCCAGAATTTGGCTCCAAAATATGTCTCAGGCCTCGAAATTGGGATGTTTGGGATATTTTGAAAACTGCAGGGGACTTTGGGACATATATGACCAAACGCCGCTTTCAGTACTTGGCATATGTTAGGTATAAAGAGTCGTAATTTCAAACTGCGAATACGTGCAGAGAGCCTGAATTTGGCTCCAAAATATGGGTCAGGCCTCGAAATTGGGATATTTGGGATATTTTGAAAACTGCAGGGAGGTTTGAGACAAATGTGACCAAACGCCGCTTTCAGTACTTCGCATATGTTGGGTATAAAAAGTCGTAATTTCAAACTGCGAATACGTGCAGAGAGCTAGAATTTGGCTCCAAAATATGGCTCATGCCTCGAAATTCGGGTATTTAGGATATTTCGAAAACTGCAGGGGAGTTTGTGCAAAATGTGACTCACTGCCGCTTTCAGGACTTGGCATATGTTCGGTATAAAGGTGGTAATTTCAAACTGCGAAAACGTGCAGAGAGCCAGAATTTCGCTCCAAAATATGGCTCAGGCCTCGAAATTGGGATGTTTGGGATATTTTGAAAAATGCAGGGGACTTTGGGACAAATATGACCAAACGCCGCTTTCAGTACTTGGTATATGTTGGGTATAAAAAGTTGTAATTTCAAACTGCGAATACGTGCAGAGAGCCAGAATTTGGCTCCAAAATATAGCTCAGGCCTCGAAATTGGGTTGTTTGTGATATTTTGAACACTGAAGGGGAGTTTGTGCAAAATGTGACTCAATACCGCTTTCAGTACTTGGCATATGTTGGGTATAAAAACTTGTAATATCAAACTGCGAATACATGTAGAGAGCCAGAATTTGGCTCCAAAATATGGCTCAGGCCTCGAAATTGGGATATTTTGAAAACTGCAGGGGAGTTTGTGCAAAATGTGACTCACTGCCGCTTTCAGAACTTGGAATATGTTGGGTATAAAAAGTCGTAATATCAAACTGCGAATACGTGCAGAGAGCTAGAATTTGGCTCCAAAATATGGCTCATGCCTCGAAATGGGGATATTTAGGATATTTCGAAAACTGCAGGGGAGTTTGTGCAAAATGTGACTTGCTGCCGATTTCAGGACTTGGCATATGTTGGGTATAAAAGGTGGTAATTTCAAACTGCGAATACGTGCAGAGAGCCATAATTTGGCTACAAAATATGGCTCAGGCCTTGAAATTGGGATATTTGGGATATTTTGAAAACTGCAGGGAGGTTTGAGACAAATGTGACCAAACGCCGCTTTCAGTACTTCGTATATGTTGGGTATAAAAAGTCATAATTTCAAACTGCGAATACGTGCAGAGAGCTAGAATTTGGCTCCAAAATATGGCTCATGCCTCGAAATGGGGATATTTAGGATATTTCGAAAACTGCAGGGGAGTTTGTGCAAAATGTGACTCGCTGCCGATTTCAGGACTTGGCATATGTTGGGTATAAAAGGTGGTAATTTCAAACTGCGAATACGTGCAGAGAGCCATACTTTTACTGCAAAATATGGCTCAGGCCTCGAAATTGGGATGTTTGGGATATTTTGAAAACTGCAGGGGACTTTGGGACAAATATGACCAAACGCCGCTTTCAGGACTTGGCATATGTTGGGTTTAAAAAGTCGTAATATCAAACTGCGAATACGTGCATAGAGCCAGAATTTGGCTCTAAAATATGGCTCAGGCCTCGAAATTGGGATGTTTGGGATATTTTGAAAACTGGAGGGAGGTTTGGGACAAATGTGACCAAACGCCGCTTTCAGCACTTGGCATATATTGGGTATAAAAAAGTCGCAATTTCAAACTGCGAATACGTGCAGAGAGCCAGAATTTGGCTCCAAAATATGGCTCAGGCCTCGAAATTGGGATATTTGGTATATTTTAAAAACTGCAGGGAGGTTTGAGACAAATATGACCAAACACCACTTTCAGTACTTGGCATATGTTGGGTATAAAAAAGTCGCAATTTCAAACTGCGAATACGTGCAGAGAGCCAGAATTTGACTCCAAAATATGGCTCAGGCCTCGAAATTGGGATATTTGGGATATTTTGAAAACTGCGTGCAGGTTTGGGACAAATGTGACGAAACGCCGCTTTCAGTACTTGGCATATGTTGGGTATAAAAAGACGTAATTTCGAACTGCGAATACGTGCAGAGAGCCAGAAATTTGCTACAAAATATGGCTCAGGCCTCGAAATTGGGATATTTGGGATATTTTGAAAACATGCAGGGATGTTTGGGACAAATGTGACCAAACGCCGCTTTCAGTACTTGGCATATGTTGGGTATAAAAAGATGCAATTTCTAACTGCGAATACGTGCAGAGAGCCAGAACTTGGCTCCAAAATATGGCTCAGGCCTCGAAATTGGGATATTTGCGTTATTTTGAAAACTGGAGGGGAGCTTGGGCAAAATGTGACTCACTGCCGCTTTCAGTACTTGGCATATGTTGGGTAAAAAAATTCGCAATTTCAAACTGCGAATACGTGCAGAGATCCAGAATTTGGCTCCAATATATGGCTCAGGCCTCGAATTTGGGATATTTCGGATATTTTGAAAACTGCAGGGGAGTTTGTGCAAAATGTGACTCACTGCCGCTTTCAGGACTTGGCATATGTTGGGTATAAAAATTCGTACTATCAAACTGCGAACACGTGCAGAGAGCTAGAATTTGGCTCCAAAATATGGCTCATGCCTCGAAATTGGGATATTTGGGATATTTCGAAAACTGCAGGGGAGTTTGTGCAAAATGTGACTCACTGCCGCTTTCAGGACTTGGCATATGTTGGGTATAAAATTCGTAATTTCAAACTGCGAACACGTGCAGAGAGCTAGAATTTGGCTCCAAAATATGGCTCATGCCTCGAAATTGGGATATTTGGGATATTTCGAAAACTGCAGGGGAGTTTGTGCAAAATGTGACTCACTGCCGCTTTCAGGACTTGGCATATGTTGGGTATAAAATTCGTAATTTCAAACTGCGAATACGTGCAGAGAGCCAGAATTTGGTTCCAAAATATGGCTCAGGCCTCGATATTGGGATGTTTGGGATATTTTGAAAAATGCAGGGGGGGATTGGGAGAAATGTGACTAAACGCCGCTTTCAGTACTTCGCATATGTTGAGAATAAAAAAGTCGTAATTTCAAACTGCAAATACGTGCAGAGAGCCAGAATTTGGCTCCAAAATATAACTCAGGAGTCGAAATTGGGATGTTTGGGATATTTTGAAAACTGCAGGGGAGTTTGTTCAAAATGTGACTCACTGCCGCTTTCAAGACTTGGCATATGTTGGGTATAAAAAGTCGTAATATCAAAATGTGAATACGTGCAGAAAGCCAGAATTTGGCTCCAAAATATGGCTCAGGCCTCGAAATTGGGATGTTTGTGATATTTTGAAAACTGCAGGAAAGTTTGGGACAAATGTGACCAAACGCCGCTTTCAGTACTTCGCATATGTTGAGAATAAAAAAGTCGTAATTTCAAACTGCAAATACGTGCAGAGAGCCAGAATTTGGCTCCAAAATATGGCTCAGGCCTCGAAATTGGGATGTTTGGGATATTTCGAAAACTGCAGGGGCGTTTGTTCAAAATGTGACTCACTGCCGCTTTCAGGATTTGGGTATGTTGGGTATAAAAAGTCGTAATATCATACTGCGAATACGTGCAGAGAGCCAGAATTTGGCTCCAAAATATGGCTCAGGCCTCGAAATTGGGATGTTTGGGATATTTTGAAAAATGCAGGGGACTTTGGGACAAATATGACCAAACGCCGCTTTCAGTACTTGGTATATGTTGGGTGTAAAAAGTCGTAATTTCAAACTGCGAATACGTACAGAGAGCCTGAATTTGGCTCCAAAATATGGCTCAGGCCTCGAAATTGGGATATTTTGGATATTTTGAAAACTGCAGGGGACTTTGGGACAAATATGACAAAACGCCGCTTTCAGTACTTGGCATATGTTGGGTATAAAAAGTCGTAATTTCAAACTGCGAATACGTGCAGAGAGCCTGAATTTGGCTCCAAAATATGGCTCAGGCCTCGAAATTGGGATGTTTGGGATATTTTTAAAACTGCAGGGGAGTTTGGGACAAATATGACCAAACGCCGCTTTCAGTACTTGGCATATGATAGGTATAAAAAGTCGTAGTTTCAAATTGCGAATACGTGCAGAGAGCCAGAATTTGGCTCAAAAATATGGCTCAGGCCTCGATATTGGGTTGTTTGGGATATTTTGATAACTGCAGGAAGGTTTGGGACAAATGTGGCCAAACGCCGCTTTCAGTACTTCGCATATGTTGGGTATAAAAAAGTCGTAATTTCAAACTGCGAATACGTGCAGAGAGCCAGAATTTGGGTCCAAAATATGGCTCAGGTCTCGAAATTGGGATGTTTGGGATCTTTTGAAAACTGCAGGGAAGTTTGTGCAAAATGTGACTCACTGCTGCATCCAGTGCGTTGCATATGTTGGGTATAAAAAGTCGTAATATCAAACTGCTAATAAGTGCAGAGTGCCAGAATTTGGCTCCAAAATATGGCTCAGGCCTAGAAATTGGGATGTTTGAGATATTTTGAAAACTGGAGAGAGGTTTGGGACAAATGTGACCAAACACCGCTTTCAGTACTTAGCATATGTTGGGTATAAAAAGTCCTAACTTAAAACTGCGAATACGTGCAGAGAGCCAGAATTTGGCTTTAAAATATGGTTCAGGCCTCGAAATTGGGATATTTGGGATATTTTGAAAACTGCAGGGGAGTTTGTGCAAAATGTGACTCATTGCCGCTTTCAGGACTATGCATATGTTGGGTATAAAAAGTCGTAGAATCAAACTGCGAATACGTGCATAGAGCCTGAATTTGGCTCCAAAATATGGCTCAGGCCTCGAAATTGGGATATTTGGGATATTTCGAAAACTGCACGGGAGTTTGTGCAAAATGTGACTCACTGCCGCATACATTACTTGGCCTGTGTTGGGTATAAAAAGTCGTAATATCAAACTGCGGATACGTGCAGATAGCCAGAATTTGGCTCCAAAATATGGCTCAGGCCTCGAAATTGGGATATAAGGGATATTTTGAAAACTGCAGGGAGGTTTGGGACAAATGTGACCAAACGCCGCATTCAGTACTTGGCATATGTTGTGTATAAAAAAGTCGCAATTTCAAACTGCGAATACGTGCAGAGAGCCAGAATTTGTCTCCAAAATATGGCTCAGGCCTCAAAATTGGGATGTTTGGGATATTATTAAAACTGCAGGGAGGTTTGAGACAAATGTGACCAAACGCCGCTTTCAGTACTTGGCATATGTTGGGTATAAAAAGTCGTAATATCAAACTGCGAATACGTGCAGAGAGCCTGAATTTGGCTTCAAAATATGGCTCTGGCCACGAAATTGGGATGTTTGGGATATTTTGAAAACTGCAGGGGAGTTTGTGCAAAATGTGACTCATTGCCGCTTTCAGTACTTTGCATATGTTGGGTATAAAAAGTCGTAATATCAAACTGCGAATACGTGAAGAGAGCCAGAATTTGGCTAGACAATATAGCTTAGGCCTCGAAATTGGGATGTTTGGGATATTTTGTAAACTGCAGGGGAGTTTGTCCAAAATGTGACTCACTGCCGCGTCCAGTATTTGGCATATGTTGGGTATAAAAAGTCGGAATATCAAACTGCGAATACGTGCAGAGAGCCAGAATTTGGCTCCAAAATACGGCTCATGCCTCAATACTGGGATGTTTGGGATATTTTGAAAACTGCAAGGGAGTTTGTGCAAAATGTGACCAAACACCGCTTTCAGTACTTCGCATATGTTGGGTAAAAAAAAGTCGTAATTTTCAACTGCGAATACGTGCATAGAGCCAGAATTTGGCTCAAAAATATGGCTCAGGCCTCAAAATTGGGATGTTTGGGATATTTTGAAAACTGCAGGGGAGTTTATGCAAAATGTGACTCAGTGCCGCTTTCAGTACTTGGCATATGTTGGGTATAAAAATTCGTAATATTAAACTGCGAATGCATGCATAGAGCCAGAATTTGGCTCCAAAATATGGCTCAGGCCTCGAAATTGGGATGTTTGGGATATTTTGAAAACTGCAGGGGAGTTTGTTCAAAATGTGACTCACTGCCGAGTCCAGTACTTGGCATATGTTGAGTATAAAAAGTCGTAATTTAAAACTGCGAATACGTGCAGAGAGCCAGAATTTGGCTAAAAAAAATATGCCTAAGGCCTATAAAATTGGGATATTTCGAAAACTGCAGGGGAGTTTGTGCAAAATGTGACTCACTGCCGCTTTCATGACTTGGCATATGTTGGGTATAAAAAGTCGTAATATCAAACTGCGAATACGTGCATAGAGCCAGAATTTGGCTCCAAAATATGGCTCAGGCCTCGAAATTGGGATGTTTGGGATATTTTGAAAACTGCAGGGGAGTTTGTGCAAAATGTGACTCACTGCCGCGTCCAGTACTTGGCATATGTTGGGTATAAAAATTCGTAATATCAAACTGCGAATACGTGCAGAGATCCAGAATTCGGCTCCAAAATATGGCTCAGGCCTCGTAATTGGGATATTTGGGATATTTTAAAAACTGCAGGGGGTTTTGTTCAAAATGTGACTCATTGCCGCTTTCAGTACTTGGCATATGTTGGGTATAAAAAGTCGTAATTTCAAACTGCAAATACGTGCAGAGAGCCAGAATTTATCTCCAAAATATGGCTCACGCTTCGATATTGGGATGTTTGGGATATTTTGAAAACTGCAGGAAGGTTTGGGACAAATGTGACCAAACGCCGCTTTCAGTACTTGGCATATGTTGGGTATAAAAAGTCGTAATATCAAACTGCGAATACGTGCAGAAAACCAGAATTTGACTTCAAAATATGGCTCCGCCTCGAAATTGGGGTGTTTGGGATATTTTGAAAACTGCAGGGGAGTTTTTCAAAATGTGACTCATTGCCGCTTTCAGGACTATGCATATGTTGGGTATAAAAAGTCGTAGAATCAAACTGCAAATACGTGCATAGAGCCAGAATTTGGCTCCAAAATATGGCTCATGCCTCGAAATTGGGATGTTTGGGATATTTTGAAAACTGGAGAGAGGTTTGGGACAAATGTGACCAAACGCCGCTTTCAGTACTTGGCATATGTTGGGTATAAAAAGTCGTAATATCAAACTGCGAATACGTATAGAGAGCCAGAATTTGGCTCCAAAATATGGCTCAGGCCTCAATACTGGGATGTTTAGGATATTTTGAAAACTGCAAGGGAGTTTGTGCAAAATGTGACCAAACGCCGCTTTCTGTACTTCGCATATGTTGGGTATAAAAAAGTCGTAATTTTCAACTGCGAATACGTGCAGAGAGCCAGAATTTGTCTCCAAAATATGGCTCAGGCCTCAAAATTGGGATGTTTGGGATATTATTCAATCTGCAGGGAAGTTTGTTCAAAATTTGACTCACTGCCGCGTCCAGTACTAGGCATATGTTGGGTATAAAAAGTCGTAATATCAAACTGCGAATACGTGCAGAGAGCCAGAATTTGGCTCCAAAATGTGGCTCAGGCCTCGAAATTGGGATATTTGGGATATTTTGAAAACTGGAAGGAGGTTTGAGACAAATGTGACCAAACGCCGCTTTCAGTACTTGGCATATGTTGGGTATAAAAAGTCGTAATATCTAACTGCGAATACGTGCAGAGAGCCTGAATTTGGCTTCAAAATATGGCTCTGGCCACGAAATTCGGTTGTTTGGGATATTTTGAAAACTGCAGGGGAGTTTGTGCAAAATGTGACTCATTGCCGCTTTCAGTACTTTGCATATGTTGGGTATAAAAAGTCGTAAGATCAAACTGCGAATACGTGAAGAGAGCCAGAATTTGGCTCCAAAATATGGCTCAGGCCTCAATATTGGGATGTTTAGGATATTTTGAAAACTGCAAGGGAGTTTGTGCAAAATGTGACCAAACGCCGCTTTCTGTACTTCGCATATGTTGGGTAAAAAAAAATCGTAATTTTCAACTGCGAATACGTGCAGAGAGCCAGAATTTGTCTCCAAAATATGGCTCAGGCCTCAAAATTGGGATGTTTGGGATATTATTAAAACTGCAGGGAAGTTTGTGCAAATGTAACTCACTGCCGCGTCCAGTACTTGGCATATGTTGGGTATAAAAAGTCGTAATATCAAACTGCGAATACGTGCATAAAGCCAGAATTTGGCTCCAAAATATTGCTCAGGCCCCGAAATTGGGATTTTTGGGATATTTTGAAAACTGCAGGGAGGTTTGGGACAATTGTGACCAAACGCCGCTTTCAGTACTTGGCATATGCTGGGTATAAAAACTCGTAATTTCACACTGCGAATACGTGCAGAGAGCCAGAATTTGGCTCCAAAATATTGCTCAGGCCTCGAAATTGGGATTTTTTGGATATTTTGAAAACTGGAGGGGAGTTTGTGCAAAATGTCTCACTGCCACTTTCAGTACTTGGCATATGTTGGGTATAAAAAGTCGGAATTTCGAACTGCGAATACGTGTAGAGAGCCTGAATTTGGCTCCAAAATATGGCTCAAGCCTCGAAAATGGGATGTTTGGGAAATTTTGAAAACTGCAGGGGAGTTTGTGCAAAATGTGACTCACTGCCGCTTTCAGGACTTGGCATATGTTGGGTATAAAAAGTCGTAATATCAAACTGTGAATACGTGCATAGAGCCAGAATTTGGCTAGACAATATAGCTTAGGCCTCGAAATTGGGATGTTTGGGATATTTTGTAAACTGCAGGGGAGTTTGTCCAAAATGTGACTCACTGCCTCATCCAGTATTTGGCATATGTTGGGTATAAAATGTCGGAATATCAAACTGCGAATACGTGCAGAGAGCCAGAATTTGGCTCCAAAATATGGCTCATGCCTCAATACTGGGATGTTTGGGATATTTTGAAAACTGCAAGGGAGTTTGTGCAAAATGTGACCAAACACCGCTTTCAGTACTTCGCATATGTTGGGTAAAAAAAAGTCGTAATTTTCAACTGCGAATACGTGCATAGAGCCAGAATTTGGCTCAAAAATATTTCTCAGGCCTCAAAATTGGGATGTTTGGGATATTTTGAAAACTGCAGGGGAGTTTATGCAAAATGTGACTCAGTGCCGCTTTCAGTACTTGGCATATGTTGGGTATAAAAATTCGTAATATCAAACTGCGAATGCATGCATAGAGCCAGAATTTGGCTCCAAAATATGGCTCAGGCCTCGAAATTGGGATGTTTGGCATATTTTGAAAACTGCAGGGGAGTTTGTTCAAAATGTGACTCACTGCCGAGTCCAGTACTTGGCATATGTTGAGTATAAAAAGTCGTAATTTAAAACTGCGAATACGTGCAGAGAGCCAGAATTTGGCTAAAAAAAATATGCCTAAGGCCTATAAAATTGGGATATTTCGAAAACTGCAGGGGAGTTTGTGCAAAATGTGACTCACTGCCGCTTTCAGGACTTGGCATATGTTGGGTATAAAAAGTCGTAATATCAAACTGCGAATACGTGCATAGAGCCAGAATTTGGCTCCAAAATATGGCTCAGGCCTCGAAATAGGGATGTTTGGGATATTTTGAAAACTGCAGGGGAGTTTGTGCAAAATGTGACTCACTGCCACGTCCAGTACTTGGCATATGTTGGGTATAAAAAGTCGTAATTTCAAACTGCAAATACGTGCAGAGAGCCAGAATTTATCTCCAAAATATGGCTCACGCTTCGATATTGGGATGTTTGGGATATTTTGAAAACTGCAAGAAGGTTTGGGACAAATGTGACTCATTGCCGCTTTCAGTACTTGGCATATGTTGGGTATAAAAAGTCGTAATATCAAACTGCGAATACGTGCAGAAAACCCGAATTTGACTTCAAAATATGGCTCCGGCCTCGAAATTGGGGTGTTTGGGATATTTTGAAAACTGCAGGGGAGTTTGTGCAAAATGTGACTCATTGCCGCTTTCAGGACTATGCATATGTTGGGTATAAAAAGTCGTAGAATCAAACTGCAAATACGTGCATAGATCCAGAATTTGGCTCCAAAATATGGCTCAGGCCTCGAAATTGGGATGTTTGGGATATTTTGAAAACTGGAGAGAGGTTTGGGACAAATGTGACCAAACGCCGCTTTCAGTACTTGGCATATGTTGGGTATAAAAAGTCGTAATTTCAAACTGCGAATACGTGCAGAGAGCCAGAATTTGGCTCCAAAATATGGCTCAGGCCTCGAAATTGGGATGTTTGGGATATTTTGAAAACTGGAGAGAGGTTTGGGACAAATGTGACCAAACGCCGCTTTCAGTACTTGGCCTGTGTTGGGTATAAAAAGTCGTAATATCAAACTGCGGATACGTGCAGATAGCCAGAAATTAGCTCCAAAATATGGCTCAGGCCTCGAAATTGGGATATAAGGGATATTTTGAAAACTGGAGGGAGGTTTGGGACAAATGTGACCAAACGCCGCATTCAGTACTTGGCATATGTTGTGTATAAAAACTTGTAATTTCACACTGCGAATACGTGCAGAGAGCCAGAATTTGGCTCCAAAATATTGCTCAGGCCTCGAAATTGGGATTTTTGGGATATTTTGAAAACTGGAGGGGAGTTTGTGCAAAATGTCTCACTGCCATTTTCAGTACTTGGCATATGTTGGGTGTAAAAAGTCGGAATTTCGAACTGCGAATACGTGCAGAGAGCCTGAATTTGGCTCCAAAATATGGCTCAAGCCTCGAAACTGGGATGTTTGGGATATTTTGAAAACTGCAGAGGGGATTGGGACAAATGTGACCAAACGCCGCTTTAAGTACTTGGCATATGTTGGGTATAAAAAGTCGGAATTTCAAACTGCGAATACGTGCAGAGAGCCAGAATTTTGCTCCAAAATATGGCTCAGGCCTCGAAATTCCGATATTTGGGATATTTCGAAAACTGCAGGGGAGTTTGTGCAAAATGTGACTCACTGCCGCGTCCAGTATTTGGCATATGTTGGGTATAAAAAGTCGGAATATCAAACTGTGAATACGGGCATAGAGCCAGAATTTGGCTAGACAATATGGCTTAGGCCTCGAAATTGGGATGTTTGGGATATTTTGTAAACTGCAGGGGAGTTTGTCCAAAATGTGACTCACTGCCGCGTCCAGTATTTGGCATATGTTGGGTATAAAAAGTCGGAATATCAAACTGCGAATACGTGCAGAGAGCCAGAATTTGGCTCCAAAATATGGCTCATGCCTCAATACTGGGATGTTTGGGATATTTTGAAAACTGCAAGGGAGTTTGTGCAAAATGTGACCAAACACCGCTTTCAGTACTTCGCATATGTTGGGTAAAAAAAAGTCGTAATTTTCAACTGCGAATACGTGCATAGAGCCAGAATTTGGCTCAAAAATATGGCTCAGGCCTCAAAATTGGGATGTTTGGGATATTTTGAAAACTGCAGGGGAGTTTATGCAAAATGTGACTCACTGCCGCTTTCAGGACTTGGCATATGTTGGGTATAAAAAGTCGTAATTTCAAACTGCGAATACGTGCAGAGATCCAGAATTTGGCTCCAAAATATGGCTCAGGCCTCAATACTGGGATGTTTGGGATATTTTGAAAACTGCATGAAGGTTTGGGACAAATGTGACCAAATGCCGCTTTCAGTACTAGGCATATGTTGGGTATAAAAAGTCGTAATATCAAACTGCGAATACGTGCAGAAAGCCTGAATTTGACTTCAAAATATGGCTCCGGCCTCGAAATTAGGGTGTTTGGGATATTTTGAAAACTGCAGGGGAGTTTGTGCAAAATGTGACTCACTGTCGCTTTCAGGACTTGGCATATGTTGGGTATAAAAAGTCGTAATTTCAAACTGCGAATACGTGCAGAGAGCCAGAATTTGGCTCCAAAATATGGCTCAGGCCTCGAAATTGGGATATTTGGGATATTTCGAAAACTGCAGGGGAGTTTGTGCAAAATGTGACTCATTGCCGCTTTCAGGACTTGGCATATGTTGGGTATAAAAAGTCGTAATTTCAAACTGCGAATACGTGCAGAGATCCAGAATTTGGCTCCAAAATATGGCTCAGGCCTCAATACTGGGATGTTTGGGATATTTTGAAAACTGCATGAAGGTTTGGGACAAATGTGACCAAACGCCGCTTTCAGTACTAGGCATATGTTGGGTATAAAAAGTCGTAATATCAAACTGCGAATACGTGCAGAGAGCCTGAATTTGACTTCAAAATATGGCTCCGGCCTCGAAATTAGGGTGTTTGGGATATTTTGAAAACTGCAGGGGAGTTTGTGCAAAATGTGACTCACTGTCGCTTTCAGGACTTGGCATATGTTGGGTATAAAAAGTCGTAATATCAAACTGCGGATACGTGCAGATAGCCAGAAATTAGCTCCAAAATATGGCTCAGGCCTCGAAATTGGGATATAAGGGATATTTTGAAAACTTCAGGGAGGTTTGGGACAAATGTGACCAAACGCCGCATTCAGTACTTGGCATATGTTGTGTATAAAAAAGTCGCAATTTCAAACTGCGAATACGTGCAGAGAGCCAGAATTTGGCTCCAAAATATGGCTCAGGACTCGAAATTGGGATATTTCGAAAACTGCATGGGAGTTTGTGCAAAATGTGACTCACTGCCGCGTCCAGTACTTGGCATATGTTGGGTATAAAAAGTCGTAATATCAAACTGCGAATACGTGCAGAGAGCCAGAATTTGGCTCCAAAATATGGCTCATGCCTCAATACTGGGATGTTTGGGATATTTTGAAAACTGCAAGGGAGTTTGTGCAAAATGTGACCAAACACCGCTTTCAGTACTTCGCATATGTTGGGTAAAAAAAAGTCGTAATTTTCAACTGCGAATACGTGCATAGAGCCAGAATTTGGCTCAAAAATATGGCTCAGGCCTCAAAATTGGGATGTTTGGGATATTTTGAAAACTGCAGGGGAGTTTATGCAAAATGTGACTCACTGCCGCTTTCAGTACTTGGCATATGTTGGGTATAAAAAGTCGTAATTTCAAACTGCGAATACGTGCAGAGATCCAGAATTTGGCTCCAAAATATGGCTCAGGCCTCAATACTGGGATGTTTGGGATATTTTGAAAACTGCATGAAGGTTTGGGACAAATGTGACCAAACGCCGCTTTCAGTACTAGGCATATGTTGGGTATAAAAAGTCGTAATATCAAACTGCGAATACGTGCAGAGAGCCTGAATTTGACTTCAAAATATGGCTCCGGCCTCGAAATTAGGGTGTTTGGGATATTTTGAAAACTGCAGGGGAGTTTGTGCAAAATGTGACTCACTGTCGCTTTCAGGACTTGGCATATGTTGGGTATAAAAAGTCGTAATTTCAAACTGCGAATACGTGCAGAGAGCCAGAATTTGGCTCCAAAATATGGCTCAGGCCTCGAAATTGGGATATTTGGGATATTTCGAAAACTGCAGGGGAGTTTGTGCAAAATGTGACTCATTGCCGCTTTCAGTACTTCGCATATGTTGGGTAAAAAAAAGTCGTAATTTTCAACTGCGAATACGTGCAGAGAGCCAGAATTTGTCTCCAAAATATGGCTCAGGCCTCAAAATTGGGATGTTTGGGATATTTTGAGAACTGCAGGGGTGATTGGGACATATGTGACCAAACGCCGCTTTCAGGACATGGCATATGTTGGGTATAAAAAGTTGAAATTTCAAACTGCGAATACGTGCAGAGAGCCAAAATTTGGCTCCAAAATATGGCTCAGGCCTCGAAATTTGTAAGTTTGGGATATTTTGAAAACTGCAGGGGAGTTTGTGCAAAATGAGACTCACTGCCGCGTCCAGTACTTGGCATATGTTGGGTATAAAAAGTCGTAATATCAAACTGCGAATACATGCATAGAGCCAGAATTTGGCTCCAAAATATGGCTCAGGCCTCGAAATTGAGATCTTTGGGATATTTTGAAAACTGCAGGGAGGTTTGGGACAAATGTGACCAAACACCGCTTTCAGTACTTGGCATATGCTGGGTATAAAAAGTCGTAATTTCAAACTGCGAATACTTGCAGAGAGCCAGAATTTGGCTCTAAAATATTGCTCAGGCCTCGAAATTGGGATTTTTGGGATATTTTGAAAACTGGAGGGGAGTTTATGCAAAATGTCTCACTGCCGCTTTCAGAACTTGGCATATGTTGGGTATAAAAAGTCGGAATTTCGAACTGCGAATACGTGCAGAGAGCCTGAATTTGGCTCCAAAATATGGCTCAGGCCTCGAAACTGGGATGTTTGGGATATTTTGAAAAATGCAGGGGGGATTGGGACAAATGTGACCAAACGGCGCTTGCAGTACTTGGCATATATTGGGTATAAAAAGTAGGAATTTCAAACTGCGAATACGTGCATAGAGCCAGAATTTGGCTCCACGATATGGCTTAGGCCTCGAAATTGGGATGTTTGGGATATTTTGAAAACTGCAGGGGAGTTTGTGCAAAATGTGACTCACTGCCACGTCCAGTACTTGGCATATGATGGGTATAAAAAGTCGTTATATCAAACTGCGAATACGTGCAGAGAGCCAGAATTTGGCTCCAAAATATGGCTCAGGCCTCAATACTGGGATGTTTGGGATATTTTGAAAACTGCAAGGGAGTTTGTGCAAAATGTGACCAAACGCCGCTTTCAGTACTTCGCATATGTTGGGTAAAAAAAAGTCGCAATTTTCAACTGCGAATACGTGCAGAGAGCCAGAATTTGGCTCCAAAATATGGCTCAGGCCTCGATATTGAGATGTTGGGATATTTTGAAAACTGCAGGGGGGATTGGGACAAATGTGACCAAACGCCGCTTTCAAGACATGGCATATATTGGGTATAAAAAGTCGTAATTTCAAACTGCGAATATGTGCAGAGAGCCAGAATTTGGCTCCAAAATATGGCTCAGGACTCGAAATTGGGATATTTCGAAAACTGCATGGGAGTTTGTGCAAAATGTGACTCACTGCCGCGTCCAGTACTTGGCATATGTTGGGTATAAAAAGTCGTAATATCAAACTGCGAATACGTGCAGAGAGACAGAATTTGGCTCCAAAATATGGCTCAGGCCTCGAAATTGGGATATTTGGGATATTTTGAAAACTGGAGGGAGGTTTGGGACAAATGTGACCAAACGCCGCTCTCAGTACTTGGCATATGCTGGGTATAAAAACTTGTAATTTCACACTGCGAATACGTGCAGAGAGCCAGAATTTTGCTCCAAAATATTGCTCAGGCCTCGAAATTGGGATTTTTGGGATATTTTGAAAACTGGAGGGGAGTTTGTGCAAAATGTCTCACTGCCATTTTCAGTACTTGGCATATGTTGGGTGTAAAAAGTCGGAATTTCGAACTGCGAATACGTGCAGAGAGCCTGAATTTGGCTCCAAAATATGGCTCAAGCCTCGAAACTGGGATGTTTGGGATATTTTGAAAACTGCAGAGGGGATTGGGACAAATGTGACCAAACGCCGCTTTAAGTACTTGGCATATATTGGGTATAAAAAGTCGGAATTTCAAACTGCGAATACGTGCAGAGAGCCAGAATTTTGCTCCAAAATATGGCTCAGGCCTCGAAATTCGGATATTTGGGATATTTCGAAAACTGCAGGGGAGTTTGTACAAAATGTGACTCACTGCCGCTTTCAGGACTTGGCATATGTTGGGTATAAAAAGTCGTAATATCAAACTGTGAATACGGGCATAGAGCCAGAATTTGGCTAGACAATATGGCTTAGGCCTAGAAATTGGGATGTTTGGGATATTTTGTAAACTGCAGGGGAGTTTGTCCAAAATGTGACTCACTGCCGCGTCCAGTATTTGGCATATGTTGGGTATAAAAAGTCGGAATATCAAACTGCGAATACGTGCAGAGAGCCAGAATTTGGCTCCAAAATATGGCTCATGCCTCAATACTGGGATGTTTGGGATATTTTGAAAACTGCAGGGGAGTTTGTGCAAAATATGACCAAACACCGCTTTCAGTATTTCGCATATGTTTGGCATATGTGTTATGTTGGGTAAAAAAAAGTCGTAATTTTCAACTGCGAATACGTGCATAGAGCCAGAATTTGGCTCAAAAATATGGCTCAGGCCTCAAAATTGGGATGTTTGGGATATTTTGAAAACTGCAGGGGAGTTTATGCAAAATGTGACTCACTGCCGCTTTCAGTACTTGGCATATGTTGGGTATAAAAAGTCGTAATTTCAAACTGTGAATACGTGCAGAGATCCAGAATTTGGCTCCAAAATATGGCTCAGGCCTCAATACTGGTATGTTTAGGATATTTTGAAAACTGCAAGGGAGTTTGTGCAAAATGTGACCAAACGCCGCTTTCTGTACTTCGCATATGTTGGGTATAAAAAAGTCGTAATTTTCAACTGCGAATACGTGCAGAGAGCCAGAATTTGTCTCCAAAATATGGCTCAGGCCTCAAAATTGGGATGTTTGGGATATTATTAAATCTGCAGGGAAGTTTGTTCAAAATTTGACTCACTGCCGCGTCCAGTACTTGGCATATGTTGGGTATAAAATGTCGTAATATCAAACTGCGAATACGTGCAGAGAGCCAGAATTTGGCTCCAAAATGTGGCTCAGGCCTCGAAATTGGGATATTTGGGATATTTTGAAAACTGGAAGGAGGTTTGAGACAAATGTGACCAAACGCCGCTTTCAGTACTTGGCATATGTTGGGTATAAAAAGTCGTAATATCTAACTGCGAATACGTGCAGAGAGCCTGAATTTGGCTTCAAAATATGGCTCTGGCCACGAAATTCGGTTGTTTGGGATATTTTGAAAACTGCAGGGGAGTTTGTGCAAAATGTGACTCATTGCCGCTTTCAGTACTTTGCATATGTTGGGTATAAAAAGTCGTAATATCAAACTGCGAATACGTGAAGAGAGCCAGAATTTGGCTCCAAAATATGGCTCAGGCCTCAATATTGGGATGTTTAGGATATTTTGAAAACTGCAAGGGAGTTTGTGCAAAATGTGACCAAACGCCGCTTTCTGTACTTCGCATATGTTGGGTAAAAAAAAATCGTAATTTTCAACTGCGAATACGTGCAGAGAGCCAGAATTTGTCTCCAAAATATGGCTCAGGCCTCAAAATTGGGATGTTTGGGATATTATTAAAACTGCAGGGAAGTTTGTGCAAATGTGACTCACTGCCGCGTCCAGTACTTGGCATATGTTGGGTATAAAAAGTCGTAATATCAAACTGCGAATACGTGCATAAAGCCAGAATTTGGCTCCAAAATATTGCTCAGGCCCCGAAATTGGGATTTTTGGGATATTTTGAAAACTGCAGGGAATTTTGGGACAATTGTGACCAAACGCCGCTTTCAGTACTTGGCATATGCTGGGTATAAAAACTCGTAATTTCACACTGCGAATACGTGCAGAGAGCCAGAATTTGGCTCCAAAATATTGCTCAGGCCTCGAAATTGGGATTTTTTGGATATTTTGAAAACTGGAGGGGAGTTTGTGCAAAATGTCTCACTGCCACTTTCAGTACTTGGCATATGTTGGGTATAAAAAGTCGGAATTTCGAACTGCGAATACGTGTAGAGAGCCTGAATTTGGCTCCAAAATATGGCTCAAGCCTCGAAAATGGGATGTTTGGGAAATTTTGAAAACTGCAGGGGGGATTGGGACAAATGTGACCAAACGCCGCTTTCAGTACTTGGCATATATTGGGTTTAAAAAGTCGGAATTTCAAACTGCGAATACGTGCAGAGAGCCAGAATTTTGCTCCAAAATATGGCTCAGGCCTCGAAATTCGGATATTTGGGATATTTCGAAAACTGCAGGGGAGTTTGTGCAAAATGTGACTCACTGCCGCTTTCAGGACTTGGCATATGTTGGGTATAAAAAGTCGTAATATCAAACTGTGAATACGTGCATAGAGCCAGAATTTGGCTAGACAATATAGCTTAGGCCTCGAAATTGGGATGTTTGGGATATTTTGAAAACTGCAGGGGAGTTTGTCCAAAATGTGACTGACTGCCTCATCCAGTATTTGGCATATGTTGGGTATAAAATGTCGGAATATCAAACTGCGAATACGTGCAGAGAGCCAGAATTTGGCTCCAAAATATGGCTCATGCCTCAATACTAGGATGTTTGGGATATTTTGAAAACTGCAAGGGAGTTTGTGCAAAATGTGACCAAACACCGCTTTCAGTACTTCGCATATGTTGGGTAAAAAAAAGTCGTAATTTTCAACTGCGAATACGTGCATAGAGCCAGAATTTGGCTCAAAAATATGGCTCAGGCCTCAAAATTGGGATGTTTGGGATATTTTGAAAACTGCAGGGGAGTTTATGCAAAATGTGACTCTCTGCCGAGTCCAGTACTTGGCATATGTTGAGTATAAAAAGTCGTAATTTAAAACTGCGAATACGTGCAGAGAGCCAGAATTTGGCTCCAAAATATGGCTCACGCTTCGATATTGGGATGTTTGGGATATTTTGAAAACTGCAAGAAGGTTTGGGACAAATGTGACTCATTGCCGCTTTCAGTACTTGGCATATGTTGGGTATAAAAAGTCGTAATATCAAACTGCGAATACGTGCAGAAAACCAGAATTTGACTTCAAAATATAGCTCCGGCCTCGAAATTGGGGTGTTTGGGATATTTTGAAAACTGCAGGGGAGTTTGTGCAAAATGTGACTCATTGCCGCTTTCAGGACTATGCATATGTTGGGTATAAAAAGTCGTAGAATCAAACTGCAAATACGTGCATAGATCCAGAATTTGGCTCCAAAATATGGCTCAGGCCTCGAAATTGGGATGTTTGGGATATTTTGAAAACTGGAGAGAGGTTTGGGACAAATGTGACCAAACGCCGCTTTCAGTACTTGGCCTGTGTTGGGTATAAAAAGTCGTAATATCAAACTGCGGATACGTGCAGATAGCCAGAAATTAGCTCCAAAATATGGCTCAGGCCTCGAAATTGGGATATAAGGGATATTTTGAAAACTTCAGGGAGGTTTGGGACAAATGTGACCAAACGCCGCATTCAGTACTTGGCATATGTTGTGTATAAAAAAGTCGCAATTTCAAACTGCTAATACGTGCAGAGAGCCAGAATTTGGCTCCAAAATATGGCTCAGGACTCGAAATTGGGATATTTCGAAAACTGCATGGGAGTTTGTGCAAAATGTGACTCACTGCCGCGTCCAGTACTTGGCATATGTTGGGTATAAAAAGTCGTAATATCAAACTGCGAATACGTGCAGAGAGCCAGAATTTGGCTCCAAAATATGGCTCAGGCCTCGAAATTGGAATATTTGGGATATTTTGAAAACTGGAGGGAGGTTTGGGACAAATGTGACCAAACGCCGCTCTCAGTACTTGGCATATGCTGGGTATAAAAACTTGTAATTTCACACTGCGAATACGTGCAGAGAGCCAGAATTTGGCTCCAAAATATTGCTCAGGCCTCGAAATTGGGATTTTTGGGATATTTTGAAAACTGGAGGGGAGTTTGTGCAAAATGTCTCACTGCCATTTTCAGTACTTGGCATATGTTGGGTGTAAAAAGTCGGAATTTCGAACTGCGAATACGTGCAGAGAGCCTGAATTTGGCTCCAAAATATGGCTCAAGCCTCGAAACTGGGATGTTTGGGATATTTTGGAAACTGCAGAGGGGATTGGGACAAATGTGACCAAACGCCGCTTTAAGTACTTGGCATATATTGGGTATAAAAAGTCGGAATTTCAAACTGCGAATACGTGCAGAGAGCCAGAATTTTGCTCCAAAATATGGCTCAGGCCTCGAAATTCGGATATTTGGGATATTTCGAAAACTGCAGGGGAGTTTGTGCAAAATGTGACTCACTGCCGCTTTCAGGACTTGGCATATGTTGGGTATAAAAAGTCGTAATATCAAACTGTGAATACGTGCATAGAGCCAGAATTTGGCTAGACAATATAGCTTAGGCCTCGAAATTGGGATGTTTGGGATATTTTGAAAACTGCAGGGGAGTTTGTCCAAAATGTGACTGACTGCCTCATCCAGTATTTGGCATATGTTGGGTATAAAATGTCGGAATATCAAACTGCGAATACGTGCAGAGAGCCAGAATTTGGCTCCAAAATATGGCTCATGCCTCAATACTAGGATGTTTGGGATATTTTGAAAACTGCAAAGGAGTTTGTGCAAAATGTGACCAAACACCGCTTTCAGTACTTCGCATATGTTGGGTAAAAAAAAGTCGTAATTTTCAACTGCGAATACGTGCATAGAGCCAGAATTTGGCTCAAAAATATGGCTCAGGCCTCAAAATTGGGATGTTTGGGATATTTTGAAAACTGCAGGGGAGTTTATGCAAAATGTGACTCAGTGCCGCTTTCAGTACTTGGCATATGTTGGGTATAAAAATTCGTAATATCAAACTGCGAATGCATGCATAGAGCCAGAATTTGGCTCCAAAATATGGCTCAGGCCTCGAAATTGGGATGTTTGGCATATTTTGAAAACTGCAGGGGAGTTTGTTCAAAATGTGACTCTCTGCCGAGTCCAGTACTTGGCATATGTTGAGTATAAAAAGTCGTAATTTAAAACTGCGAATACGTGCAGAGAGCCAGAATTTGGCTCCAAAATATGGCTCACGCTTCGATATTGGGATGTTTGGGATATTTTGAAAACTGCAAGAAGGTTTGGGACAAATGTGACTCATTGCCGCTTTCAGTACTTGGCATATGTTGGGTATAAAAAGTCGTAATATCAAACTGCGAATACGTGCAGAAAACCAGAATTTGACTTCAAAATATGGCTCCGGCCTCGAAATTGGGGTGTTTGGGATATTTTGAAAACTGCAGGGGAGTTTGTGCAAAATGTGACTCATTGCCGCTTTCAGGACTATGCATATGTTGGGTATAAAAAGTCGTAGAATCAAACTGCAAATACGTGCATAGATCCAGAATTTGGCTCCAAAATATGGCTCAGGCCTCGAAATTGGGATGTTTGGGATATTTTGAAAACTGGAGAGAGGTTTGGGACAAATGTGACCAAACGCCGCTTTCAGTACTTGGCATATGTTGGGTATAAAAAGTCGTAATTTCAGACTGCGAATACGTGCAGAGAGCCAGAATTTGGCTCCAAAATATGGCTCAGGCCTCGAAATTGGGATGTTTGGGATATTTTGAAAACTGGAGAGAGGTTTGGGACAAATGTGACCAAACGCCGCTTTCAGTACTTGGCCTGTGTTGGGTATAAAAAGTCGTAATATCAAACTGCGGATACGTGCAGATAGCCAGAAATTAGCTCCAAAATATGGCTCAGGCCTCGAAATTGGGATATAAGGGATATTTTGAAAACTTCAGGGAGGTTTGGGACAAATGTGACCAAACGCCGCATTCAGTACTTGGCATATGTTGTGTATAAAAAAGTCGCAATTTCAAACTGCGAATACGTGCAGAGAGCCAGAATTTGGCTCCAAAATATGGCTCAGGACTCGAAATTGGGATATTTCGAAAACTGCATGGGAGTTTGTGCAAAATGTGACTCACTGCCGCGTCCAGTACTTGGCATATGTTGGGTATAAAAAGTCGTAATATCAAACTGCGAATACGTGCAGAGAGCCAGAATTTGGCTCCAAAATATGGCTCAGGCCTCGAAATTGGAATATTTGGGATATTTTGAAAACTGGAGGGAGGTTTGGGACAAATGTGACCAAACGCCGCTCTCAGTACTTGGCATATGCTGGGTATAAAAACTTGTAATTTCACACTGCGAATACGTGCAGAGAGCCAGAATTTGGCTCCAAAATATTGCTCAGGCCTCGAAATTGGGATTTTTGGGATATTTTGAAAACTGGAGGGGAGTTTGTGCAAAATGTCTCACTGCCATTTTCAGTACTTGGCATATGTTGGGTGTAAAAAGTCGGAATTTCGAACTGCGAATACGTGCAGAGAGCCTGAATTTGGCTCCAAAATATGGCTCAAGCCTCGAAACTGGGATGTTTGGGATATTTTGGAAACTGCAGAGGGGATTGGGACAAATGTGACCAAACGCCGCTTTAAGTACTTGGCATATATTGGGTATAAAAAGTCGGAATTTCAAACTGCGAATACGTGCAGAGAGCCAGAATTTTGCTCCAAAATATGGCTCAGGCCTCGAAATTCGGATATTTGGGATATTTCGAAAACTGCAGGGGAGTTTGTGCAAAATGTGACTCACTGCCGCTTTCAGGACTTGGCATATGTTGGGTATAAAAAGTCGTAATATCAAACTGTGAATACGGACATAGAGCCAGAATTTGGCTAGACAATATGGCTTAGGCCTCGAAATTGGGATGTTTGGGATATTTTGTAAACTGCAGGGGAGTTTGTCCAAAATGTGACTCACTGCCGCGTCCAGTATTTGGCATATGTTGGGTATAAAAAGTCGGAATATCAAACTGCGAATACGTGCAGAGAGCCAGAATTTGGCTCCAAAATATGGCTCATGCCTCAATACTGGGATGTTTGGGATATTTTGAAAACTGCAAGGGAGTTTGTGCAAAATGTGACCAAACACCGCTTTCAGTACTTCGCATATGTTGGGTAAAAAAAAATCGTAATTTTCAACTGCGAATACGTGCATAGAGCCAGAATTTGGCTCAAAAATATGGCTCAGGCCTCAAAATTCGGATGTTTGGGATATTTTGAAAACTGCAGGGGAGTTTATGCAAAATGTGACTCACTGCCGCTTTCAGTACTTGGCATATGTTGGGTATAAAAAGTCGTAATTTCAAACTGCGAATACGTGCAGAGATCCAGAATTTGGCTCCAAAATATGGCTCAGGCCTCAATACTGGGATGTTTGGGATATTTTGAAAACTGCATGAAGGTTTGGGACAAATGTGACCAAACGCCGCTTTCAGTACTTGGCATATGTTGGGTATAAAAAGTCGTAATATCAAACTGCGAATACGTGCAGAGAGCCTGAATTTGACTTCAAAATATGGCTCCGGCCTCGAAATTAGGGTGTTTGGGATATTTTGAAAACTGCAGGGGAGTTTGTGCAAAATGTGACTCACTGTCGCTTTCAGGACTTGGCATATGTTGGGTATAAAAAGTCGTAATTTCAAACTGCGAATACGTGCAGAGAGCCAGAATTTGGCTCCAAAATATGGCTCAGGCCTCGAAATTGGGATATTTGGGATATTTCGAAAACTGCAGGGGAGTTTGTGCAAAATGTGACTCATTGCCGCTTTCAGTACTTCGCATATGTTGGGTAAAAAAAAGTCGTAATTTTCAACTGCGAATACGTGCAGAGAGCCAGAATTTGTCTCCAAAATATGGCTCAGGCCTCGAAATTGGGATTTTTGGGATATTTTGAAAACTGGAGGGGAGTTTATGCAAAATGTCTCACTGCCGCTTTCAGAACTTGGCATATGTTGGGTATAAAAAGTCGGAATTTCGAACTGCGAATACGTGCAGAGAGCCTGAATTTGGCTCCAAAATATGGCTCAGGCCTCGAAACTGGGATGTTTGGGATATTTTGAAAAATGCAGGGGGGATTGGGACAAATGTGACCAAACGGCGCTTGCAGTACTTGGCATATATTGGGTATAAAAAGTAGGAATTTCAAACTGCGAATACGTGCATAAAGCCAGAATTTGGCTCCACGATATGGCTTAGGCCTCGAAATTGGGATGTTTGGGATATTTTGAAAACTGCAGGGGAGTTTGTGCAAAATGTGACTCACTGCCACGTCCAGTACTTGGCATATGATGGGTATAAAAAGTCGTTATATCAAACTGCGAATACGTGCAGAGAGCCAGAATTTGGCTCCAAAATATGGCTCAGGCCTCAATACTGGGATGTTTGGGATATTTTGAAAACTGCAAGGGAGTTTGTGCAAAATGTGACCAAACACCGCTTTCAGTACTTCGCATATGTTGGGTAAAAAAAAGTCGTAATTTTCAACTGCGAATACGTGCATAGAGCCAGAATTTGGCTCAGGCCTCAAAATTGGGATGTTTGGGATATTTTGAAAACAGCAGGGGAGTTTATGCAAAATGTGACTCAGTGCCGCTTTCAGTACTTGGCATATGTTGGGTATAAAAATTCGTAATATCAAACTGCGAATGCATGCATAGAGCCAGAATTTGGCTCCAAAATATGGCTCAGGCCTCGAAATTGGGATGTTTGGCATATTTTGAAAACTGCAGGGGAGTTTGTTCAAAATGTGACTCTCTGCCGAGTCCAGTACTTGGCATATGTTGAGTATAAAAAGTCGTAATTTAAAACTGCGAATACGTGCAGAGAGCCAGAATTTGGCTCCAAAATATGGCTCACGCTTCGATATTGGGATGTTTGGGATATTTTGAAAACTGCAAGAAGGTTTGGGACAAATGTGACTCATTGCCGCTTTCAGTACTTGGCATATGTTGGGTATAAAAAGTCGTAATATCAAACTGCGAATACGTGCAGAAAACCAGAATTTGGCTCCAAAATATGGCTCATGCCTCAATACTGGGATGTTTGGGATATTTTGAAAACTGCAAGGGAGTTTGTGCAAAATGTGACCAAACACCGCTTTCAGTACTTCGCATATGTTGGGTAAAAAAAAGTCGTAATTTTCAACTGCGAATACGTGCATAGAGCCAGAATTTGGCTCAAAAATATGGCTCAGGCCTCAAAATTGGGATGTTTGGGATATTTTGAAAACTGCAGGGGAGTTTATGCAAAATGTGACTCACTGCCGCTTTCAGTACTTGGCATATGTTGGGTATAAAAAGTCGAAATTTCAAACTGCGAATACGTGCAGAGATCCAGAATTTGGCTCCAAAATATGGCTCAGGCCTCAATACTGGGATGTTTGGGATATTTTGAAAACTGCATGAAGGTTTGGGACAAATGTGACCAAACGCCGCTTTCAGTACTTGGCATATGTTGGGTATAAAAAGTCGTAATATCAAACTGCGAATACGTGCAGAGAGCCTGAATTTGACTTCAAAATATGGCTCCGGCCTCGAAATTAGGGTGTTTGGGATATTTTGAAAACTGCAGGGGAGTTTGTGCAAAATGTGACTCACTGTCGCTTTCAGGACTTGGCATATGTTGGGTATAAAAAGTCGTAATTTCAAACTGCGAATACGTGCAGAGAGCCAGAATTTGGCTCCAAAATATGGCTCAGGCCTCGAAATTGGGATATTTGGGATATTTCGAAAACTGCAGGGGAGTTTGTGCAAAATGTGACTCATTGCCGCTTTCAGTACTTCGCATATGTTGGGTAAAAAAAAGTCGTAATTTTCAACTGCGAATACGTGCAGAGAGCCAGAATTTGTCTCCAAAATATGGCTCAGGCCTCAAAATTGGGATGTTTGGGATATTTTGAGAACTGCAGGGGTGATTGGGACATATGTGACCAAACGCCGCTTTCAGGACATGGCATATGTTGGGTATAAAAAGTTGAAATTTCAAACTGCGAATACGTGCAGAGAGCCAAAATTTGGCTCCAAAATATGGCTCAGGCCTCGAAATTTGTAAGTTTGGGATATTTTGAAAACTGCAGGGGAGTTTGTGCAAAATGAGACTCACTGCCGCGTCCAGTACTTGGCATATGTTGGGTATAAAAAGTCGTAATATCAAACTGCGAATACATGCATAGAGCCAGAATTTGGCTCCAAAATATGGCTCAGGCCTCGAAATTGAGATCTTTGGGATATTTTGAAAACTGCAGGGAGGTTTGGGACAAATGTGACCAAACACCGCTTTCAGTACTTGGCATATGCTGGGTATAAAAAGTCGTAATTTCAAACTGCGAATACGTGCAGAGAGCCAGAATTTGGCTCCAAAATATTGCTCAGGCCTCGAAATTGGGATTTTTGGGATATTTTGAAAACTGGAGGGGAGTTTATGCAAAATGTCTCACTGCCGCTTTCAGAACTTGGCATATGTTGGGTATAAAAAGTCGGAATTTCGAACTGCGAATACGTGCAGAGAGCCTGAATTTGGCTCCAAAATATGGCTCAGGCCTCGAAACTGGGATGTTTGGGATATTTTGAAAAATGCAGGGGGGATTGGGACAAATGTGACCAAACGGCGCTTGCAGTACTTGGCATATATTGGGTATAAAAAGTAGGAATTTCAAACTGCGAATACGTGCATAAAGCCAGAATTTGGCTCCACGATATGGCTTAGGCCTCGAAATTGGGATGTTTGGGATATTTTGAAAACTGCAGGGGAGTTTGTGCAAAATGTGACTCACTGCCACGTCCAGTACTTGGCATATGATGGGTATAAAAAGTCGTTATATCAAACTGCGAATACGTGCAGAGAGCCAGAATTTGGCTCCAAAATATGGCTCAGGCCTCAATACTGGGATGTTTGGGATATTTTGAAAACTGCAAGGGAGTTTGTGCAAAATGTGACCAAACGCCGCTTTCAGTACTTCGCATATGTTGGGTAAAAAAAAGTCGCAATTTTCAACTGCGAATACGTGCAGAGAGCCAGAATTTGGCTCCAAAATATGGCTCAGGCCTCGATATTGAGATGTTGGGATATTTTGAAAACTGCAGGGGGGATTGGGACAAATGTGACCAAACGCCGCTTTCAAGACATGGCATATGTTGGGTATAAAAAGTCGTAATTTCAAACTGCGAATATGTGCAGAGAGCCAGAATTTGGCTCCAAAATATGGCTCAGGACTCGAAATTGGGATATTTCGAAAACTGCATGGGAGTTTGTGCAAAATGTGACTCACTGCCGCGTCCAGTACTTGGCATATGTTGGGTATAAAAAGTCGTAATATCAAACTGCGAATACGTGCAGAGAGCCAGAATTTGGCTCCAAAATATGGCTCAGGCCTCGAAATTGGGATATTTGGGATATTTTGAAAACTGGAGGGAGGTTTGGGACAAATGTGACCAAACGCCGCTCTCAGTACTTGGCATATGCTGGGTATAAAAACTTGTAATTTCACACTGCGAATACGGGCAGAGAGCCAAAATTTTGCTCCAAAATATTGCTCAGGCCTCGAAATTGGGATTTTTGGGATATTTTGAAAACTGGAGGGGAGTTTGTGCAAAATGTCTCACTGCCATTTTCAGTACTTGGCATATATTGGGAATAAAAAGTCGGAATTTCAAACTGCGAATACGTGCAGAGAGCCAGAATTTTGCTCCAAAATATGGCTCAGGCCTCGAAATTCGGATATTTGGGATATTTCGAAAACTGCAGGGGAGTTTGTGCAAAATGTGACTCACTGCCGCTTTCAGGACTTAGCATATGTTGGGTATAAAAAGTCGTAATATCAAACTGTGAATACGTGCAGAGAGCCAGAATTTGGCTAGACAATATGGCTTAGGCCTCGAAATTGGGATGTTTGGGATATTTTGTAAACTGCAGGGGAGTTTGTCCAAAATGTGACTCACTGCCGCGTCCAGTATTTGGCATATGTTGGGTATAAAAAGTCAGAATATCAAACTGCGAATATGTGCAGAGAGCCAGAATTTGGCTCCAAAATATGGCTCATGCCTCAATACTGGGATGTTTGGGATATTTTGAAAACTGCAGGGGAGTTTGTGCAAAATGTGACCAAACACCGCTTTCAGTACTTCGCATATGTTGGGTAAAAAAGAGTCGTAATTTTCAACTGCGAATACGTGCATAGAGCCAGAATTTGGCTCAAAAATATGGCTCAGGCCTCAAAATTGGGATGTTTGGGATATTTTGAAAACAGCAGGGGAGTTTATGCAAAATGTGACTCAGTGCCGCTTTCAGTACTTGGCATATGTTGGGTATAAAAATTCGTAATATCAAACTGCGAATGCATGCATAGAGCCAGAATTTGGCTCCAAAATATGGCTCAGGCCTCGAAATTGGGATGTTTGGCATATTTTGAAAACTGCAGGGGAGTTTGTTCAAAATGTGACTCTCTGCCGAGTCCAGTACTTGGCATATGTTGAGTATAAAAAGTCGTAATTTAAAACTGCGAATACGTGCAGAGAGCCAGAATTTGGCTCCAAAATATGGCTCACGCTTCGATATTGGGATGTTTGGGATATTTTGAAAACTGCAAGAAGATTTGGGACAAATGTGACTCATTGCCGCTTTCAGTACTTGGCATATGTTGGGTATAAAAAGTCGTAATATCAAACTGCGAATACGTGCAGAAAACCAGAATTTGGCTCCAAAATATGGCTCATGCCTCAATACTGGGATGTTTGGGATATTTTGAAAACTGCAAGGGAGTTTGTGCAAAATGTGACCAAACACCGCTTTCAGTACTTCGCATATGTTGGGTAAAAAAAAGTCGTAATTTTCAACTGCGAATACGTGCATAGAGCCAGAATTTGGCTCAAAAATATGGCTCAGGCCTCAAAATTGGGATGTTTGGGATATTTCGAAAACTGCAGGGGAGTTTGTGCAAAATGTGACTCACTGCCGCTTTCAGGACTTGGCATATGTTGGGTATAAAAAGTCGTAATATCAAACTGTGAATACGTGCAGAGAGCCAGAATTTGGCTAGACAATATGGCTTAGGCCTCGAAATTGGGATGTTTGGGATATTTTGTAAACTGCAGGGGAGTTTGTCCAAAATGTGACTCACTGCCGCGTCCAGTATTTGGCATATGTTGGGTATAAAAAGTCAGAATATCAAACTGCGAATACGTGCAGAGAGCCAGAATTTGGCTCCAAAATATGGCTCATGCCTCAATACTGGGATGTTTGGGATATTTTGAAAACTGCAGGGGAGTTTGTGCAAAATGTGACCAAACACCGCTTTCAGTACTTCGCATATGTTGGGTAAAAAAAAGTCGTAATTTTCAACTGCGAATACGTGCATAGAGCCAGAATTTGGCTCAAAAATATGGCTCAGGCCTCAAAATTGGGATGTTTGGGATATTTTGAAAACTGCAGGGGAGTTTATGCAAAATGTGACTCACTGCCGCTTTCAGTACTTGGCATATGTTGGGTATAAAAAGTCGTAATTTCAAACTGTAAATACGTGCAGAGAGCCATAATTTGGCTCCAAAAAATTGCTCAGGCCTCGAAATTGGGATGTTTGGGATATTTTGAAAACTGCAGGGGTGATTGGGACAAATGTGACCAAACGCCGCTTTCAAGACATGGCATATGTTGGGTATAAAAAGTCGTAATTTCAAACTGCGAATATGTGCAGAGAGCCAGAATTTGGCTCCAAAATATTGCTCAGGCCTCGAAATTGGGATGTTTGGGATATTTTAAAAACTGCAGGGGAGTTTGTTCAAAATGTGACTCATTGCCGCTTTCAGCACTTGGCATATTTTGGGTATAAAAAGTCGTAATATCAAACTGCGAATGCGTGCATAGAGCCAGAATTTGGCTCCAAAAAATGGCGTCCATTAGGGAGGCTCCGGCCTCCCCTGATGCTGTGAGCCCCTGGGTAGCTGCAGTGAGCACACACTGGCCCAAAAAAGCCAGCTGAATTCAAAGATGAGCTCCCGGCGAGGTGTGGAAAGAAAGTCCAGCTAGGAGCGTTCAAACTGCGCGCCAAGATGGCCGACCTTTCGGGCGGGAATCTCTTCCACAACGAAATCTTTTATTGTAGAGCTGTTGACAACATACTTTTATCTCAACTTAAGTTTTCGCCACGCATAATTTTTTCTCATTTGGAAAATACATTATCATCTTCACTATAAATTACTACTATAGCGTGTCATTTCTGCTCACACTCATCTCTAAATAAAATGATTACAAATATTTCCCAAGACATAAACTGCCTCATCCAGCCCGCCTCTTCCCTCATTCCAAATCCACAAACCCACCAACAATCCTCCAACTTCATGGGAAGGTCAAGCTTCCCATGACCTTGGAGTCATTGGATATGGGTTTGTGGATGACCTGACCTAGCAGTTTATGCCTTTGGGGAAAAACTCCCCCCCCCCCCCATGGCATATGCATTAATGATATATAATGCATATGCCAGCCAGTCCAAGTCTAATCTTAAGATAATTCTCCTATCTCTCAATTTATTCTTTACCTACTCTTCACAGCAAGTCTTTGTCACCCACATTGAACAATATTCTAAGTCTTCACTACTCCAAAACTTGCCTCGCCACCCAGCTTTTACCTTACCACACATCTTTGCTACCCATCATTTGGTTTGTATTAAACATTCAAGGTTAAATGTTCGCCCTTGATCACCTAGCAGCAATTGAGGATACAGATGTAAGTTGATTGGATAGTCGCGTTCTGAGTGTAAACTAGTAGAACGTAAGTCAAGAAACTGCAGATAGCCTATTGGCCTGCACGTATCACCACCTATTTATATCCACCCACACTCATTCATATACGTCTAACCTAAGCTTCAACCAATCAAAGATTCCTATGCCTATTATGATCCAGTAATATGGATCCAGTGATCCAGTAGTATGATCCACAATAGACAGGAGAATGTCCAGGACGGACCGAAACGTCGTCGTCCCTTCACCTTCTAGTGTGTGGTCTGGTCAACATACTTCAGCCACGTTATTGTGACTCGTCGTCTGCACATGATCCGGTAATTTGTTCCACAAATCCACAACCCAGTTACCAAACCAGTGTTTACCCAGGTATTTCCTAAATCTAAACTTATCTTCATTTAAAGCCTTATCAATAACTCCCTTGTTATGCCCATTCATCCACTTGTACACTTCAATCATGTCACGTTAAGGTTTTTCCAACATCTCTTCATACGGAAGCTTTATAACTTGCGGGATTAACTTTGTCATCCTAACTGACGTGTTCTAGTGAATTATGTCCATTGTTTAGCATGGCGATCAAAACTGAACTGCATAATCTAAATGAGGCCTAAAAACAATACGTTAATTTAACCCAGCCGACTTATTGCTAACTCTTCTATAAATAAATCTATGGGAAAGAAAAGCTCTCAGCCTGTTAACAAGAGTGTACAAATCCACAAGGGCCGGAACGAGGATTCAAACCTGCATCCGAGAGCATCCCAGACGCTGCCGTAATCGACTGAGCTACGACATGGTCAAAAGGAGTTGAAACCGAAGTTCTACTGAACTTACTGGATCCTGCAGCCTCTCCGAGGCACAAACCAGTGTTAGTGTAACAAGAGTGTAAAGTTTTCTACGTCCATCTAGTTCCACCCGCTCCTCCCCAGAACTAGTTGTTAAATAAGCACTTTACCTTGACTCCTCTGATCCAACACTTGTCCACACGTGCCACACTCCTGAAAAAATATTTTTTACATATATTAAGAACAAGTATAAGTAAGTAATTATCAAAAGAAGGCACCAAACCAGCAAGGCTATGTAGCACCAGGGTAAGTATAAACAGTTTATTTCAAATACAATCGAGTAGGAAAATATAATTATGAATTTCAAGAACAATAGAACCAATCACTGGAAAAGGTGTAATTGCAATGGAGATTAATTACAGATTGTATCAACAATAGTGAGTAGGCAAGACTGATAAGACTGCAATAGCCTAACGGGGTACAGTTTTGTCTTGGACTCATGAGGCTATGGTTAAGCATCAATGTTCTTTTAAAGTTACATAGAAACACATTACCTTATTACGGTCTTCCACTAAAACAAACCTTTAGCTAACCTTAGTTAAAAGTACTGTGTATTATTAATTTATTTAGCTGTCTATTGGCCTAAATTATATAAATAATATGTTTAAAACCTCTTAAGTACAGTATATGGTCTCTGAGCACTAAACCAACGTTAGAAGCCTAGTGGTTACATTGTTAAAAATGACCATTTACAGGTGAATTCATTTTACATCGCAGAGTAAACAAGATGCAAACAATTAACATCTTCCATCTATTAGATAAACAATTATCTAGTCGTCCCTTCACTTTCTAGTGTGTGGTTTGGTCAACATATTTCAGCCCCCGTTATTGTGACTCCTCGTATGCAATAATCTTCCCCATTTATCTGCACAATTGCTATCCTGATATGACCACTCCATCGCCCTAGTCGTTAACACTAAACAATCTAGGCTGACTTGTTGCTAAACATTACATGTCACCTTTAGCTTAGCTACAAGACACCGTGTACATATTATCAAACTACCTTTAATGTCATAATGCAGCAGTGTACGCACTCAAAATACAGATAGACAAACTCCTCAGGAACCGTAGGGGAACCTTTGACAAGCCGCCGGCTTCCTGTTGCCGTAGAAGGCACTATGGACAAATGGTGGCTCTCTGGTAAATTTAAGCCAATATTACCTAGGAGTTATGATGTACCATCCATTAAACCTCTGGGACTCAGTTAATATGAAAACAATCCTTAAGAATAGTTAAACGAATCTTTGACTTAAACGAACAACATTGAATATTCAACTGTACGAGTCTCTGTTGTGGTCCCATCTGGCCTACTGTGTAGGCCTGTTACAACTGATATGAGTGGGGCTTCTATGGGGTACTGGTACTATTCAAGGGTAAAGGTAGTTAGAAGACAAGAGTATCAAATATGGGAGAGCTAAAAGGCCCGGCCCCCAAAATAAACTATCCACAGTAGTAATAACTTGCTACAAGACCATATATGTTAGTCTAAGGGTTGATCACTGCGCTCCCACCTTGGAAGAAGAGATACTCTGTAATTCATGTACTTATTTATTAACCCCTTAACAACCCCCCATATACACTCACACCAATAACAATAATAATAATAACTTTACCACACTATCTTACGTTAAAAGCCTTGGTCCACCTAGACAGGATACAAGGTTTACACTAATAACAAGCTAGGGTAAAGTACTACTGGATAAGCACTGAAGCTGGATGCAGCTAGGGTAGTGAGACCATGTGGTACCCTAATACAAAACACAACACTTAGGGTAAACAAAACACTGGCAAATACTAACCCCAGGACTCACCAATAGTTACTACCAGAGTAGGCACACTCACTAATGCCCCGTACTTAGCTTAAGGATACAGGAACTTCAGGTAAGGGAAATAAGTAAGAGGAGAAGGAAGGAGAGTAGGGATACAGCCACCGAGTAGGTCTTAACCGCACGACACCAGCCACAGAGAAGAGCGAGCTAGCCACCAGCTGCCTCCCTCATCGTGGTGCCGGGAGGAGCCTAATTGATCGTGCAGCTAAGCACATTAAAGATCTTCCCCTATGCAACGTATTGTTACTTTATGAATGATTAGAAAGTATTAGTAAGCAACGTTGGTGCCTATGTTATTATTTAATAATCAACCCCAGCTCAGTCTTTAAATGCTCTTTGAGAAACAATAATAGTCTTACGTCTGGCAGAGAAGATACAAACAATTGACATTCTAGATGCCCAACTGTACTACCAGAAAGTTTAATAGCTCAATTTTGACCTCTGGTTTCCACTGGAGAACCCAGGGTCGTAACAAGGCCTAATATGGAAACCTCACTTCAAAAAGATATCAATGATTTTCCGCATTGTATAAAGTTCAAGACAGCAACAACAATCATGCCAGAACTTATTCAACTGTCACTACCTCGAATCTTTGAAGGACTAACACTATAAATGTTTAAATTGTTATAGATTTTGATAGATTAGCCTATAAATTTTCCTTGAAATTACCTACTTAATATTATCTGTTAGATTAAGGCCCTGCCCGAAGCGCTATGCGTACTAGTGGCTTTACAAGAATGAAAACACATCATGTTGTGTACTCTCAGAAACCCAACGTAACTTATGGTAGATATATAAATAAATAAATAACAGCCGAGGCCTTTGTAATACTGACAAAGTTGGAGGTCATTCATACAGACCACTTCTCTAAAATGTCATATATGACACATACAGGCTGGACAACTGCTTCAAGCTCAACAAGCCACAATGTAACACTGAAAACAGATGTGTTGTTCCCCCCATAGGGTCATTAACCCATGAACCCGCTCAACCACTCAAGTCGTAAATGCCGAGTCATTCCTCTTGTTCACAATATACACAAGACAAATCCTCAATAAAATAAGGGGGGGGGGGAGTAGGAAGGCTGACCTTTGACAAGGCGCCGCCGTCCTGTCCCCGAGGCCACTGTAGATGGTGGCCCTTAGGTCAATTCATCATACGAGCCCTTCTCCTTCCATCATTCTGAATCATGCTCATCGTACTAACCTGCACCCCCCTAATCCACCCCCCACCCCCCCCCCCCCCACCATCTTCACACAATCTGTGGCCAAAATTTCTAGTTTCATTCAGATTTTCATCAAAATATGTCGAAGATTTCTCTTTGGGTTGTTTTAAGGGGCCTGACAGCCGAGTGGACAGCGCTTCGGATTCGTAATCCTGAGGTTCCGGGTTCGATCCCCGGTGGAGGCTGAAATAAATGGCCACTTTCTTTCACTCTGATGAACCTGTTTACCTATCAGTAAATAAGTACCTGGGAGTTAGACAGCTGCTACGGGCTGCTTCCCGGGGATGTATAACAAAAAGAAGGCCTGGTCGAGGACCGGGCCGCGGGGATGCTAAGTCCCGAAATCATCTAAAGATAACTTCAAGATTGATGGCTAGCTACTGGCATGGCTATTAAGGCCACCACAAGCGCCCTAATGACTTAACTAGCGGGTACACCTATGGCTGCCACCTGACAATCACCTCTATATTTTGTCTAAATACATAAAATATACAAAATAATAAGGAATAACAACATAAAACATACCCCGAACAATCCTTTCTATATAAAGTTATCTGCAACACAAATTTCTTTGCTCACTGGTAATCAACGTGACCCTTGCCAGGCGGCGGCTGGTCGACAACTGAGCCACACGTTAAGAAGCGGGACTCCCAGACGCGCCACTCACCCTTACTTCACCATAATATGTAAACTATCAACCTCTAATACAGTTAAGCATCTGACCACCAGAGGCGCTAATGCTCCCCTGTTATTACGCCATCCATATAATGATTGTTCTCATTATTCATTGTTGCATCGTTTCCTGCCCGAAACGCTTTGCGTAATAGTGGCTTTAGGCATTGTATGTATTAGCCCTATCTATAAATCCATCACTCTTTGTAAAATCTCTTGTATGTATGTACCTTACCTAAATAAACATTTGATTTGATTTGATTTGAAATACATTCATGTTCTGTAGTGACAATGTCAGACCTCGAAGGAAGAATTGAAACACCCTTCTGAAGATGTATTATTAAATACGAAAGTACTTAAGGAAATTCCTGTTTCAATTCTTCCTTCCTTGGTGGTCTGACACTCACATTTTTCATCACGTGTTAATTGTCGTGATTTACACTCAGATTTTGTAGTGTATATACGACAACTTCAGTAAAGTTATGAGTAGCGGATTAAGTCTAAATAATAATATATGCGTTTTGTTTTTAGTGCCAAATTATCTGGCAAATATACATTTGGAGATGTAGCCCAATCCTGCCTGTAGCCCAATCCTTCCTGTAGCCCAAGCCTTCCTGTAGCCCAATCTTTCCTGTAGCCCAATCCTTCCTGTAGCCCAATCCTTCCTGTACCCTAATCCTTCCTGTAGCCCAATCCTTCCTGTAGCCCAATCCTTCCTGTAGCCCAATCCTTCCTGTAGCCCAATCCTTCCTGTACCCTAATCCTTCCTGTAGCCCAATCCTTCCTGTAGCCCAATCCTTCCTGTAGCCCAATCCTTCCTGTAGCCCAATCCTTCCTGTAGCCCAATCCTTCCTGTAGCCCAATCCTTCCTGTAGCCCAATCTTTCCTGTTGCCCAATCCTTCCTGTACCCTCATCCTTCCTGTAGCCCAATCCTTCCTGTAGCCCAATCCTTCCTGTACCCTAATCCTTCCTGTAGTCCAATCCTTCCTGTAGTCGTGTTTAGTGGTGTAAAGAAAGAGTGGAGGTAGGTAGGTACCCGGGAGTTAGTTAACTGTTGTGGGAGGCATCCTGAGGTACTGTATACACACTACAACACTGTATAATCACAACATTGTATACACTACCTTGAGAAAGGTTGTAGGTTACGTCAGATAATGTGTAATACACTTACACATTTATTAGGTAGGCCAACCTGTCCTCCTACAAAGAACGTCGCATTTCGATCGTAGGCGTTACATAAGGCCAAAAATTGTCGTACTAGAAAATGGAAGCGGCTGGCGAAGGTGACTTACTGTCCCGTTTTCTGTTTTGGGTCCTCTGGTAGATTAGGAGAGACCGCTTTAAATTGACCGTTTAAATTTACCTGCCATAACACCGTCCTACCACTAATAGGTGTTGTGGGTGGAGTGCCTCGGGGCTCTGTCCTGGGACCTCTCTGTTTGCACGATACATCCCAGCGAACACTTACTGTCCAACACGACGACAGCGAACACTTACTGTCCAACACGACGACAGTGAACACTTGCTGTCCAACACAACGACAGCGAACACTTGCTGTCCAACACGACGACAGCGAACACTTACTGTCCAACACAACGACAGCGAACACTTGCTGTCCAACACAACGACAGCGACCACTTACTGTCCAACACAACGACAGCGAACACTTACTGTCCAACACAACGACAGCGAACACTTGCTGTCCAACACAACGACAGCGAACACTTACTGTCCAACACGACGACAGCGAACACTTGCTGCCCAACACAACGACAGCGAACACTTACTGTCCAACACAACGACAGCGACCACTTACTGTCCAACACAACGACAGCGAACACTTGCCATCCAACATGCCCCCAGCAAACACTTACAATCCTCTACCAACACCAGCGGACCTTGATATAAGCCTAAGTGGAAATATATAATGGGTCATTCCTGAACTCGTTCAAAATATATGGGCCAAAAAGGAGAAATAGATAAAAAAGGGAACTAGATGGACGAAACATGTAGTAAAATGAGCTTTGATAACTAAGCAGACCCTCTGGAGAAGGTATAAATCTATGAACATCATTGATTATGATATATGTATATAAGCGCACTAAACTCAGCCACCCAGGTAATCAGATCAACCAAAAGAAACAATGAAAGAAAACTTTCCCAAAAGAAAGTATTTTCCCAAGTCGTTCTATGCCTATACTGAACTGTATAAGAAGTAAAACCAAAACAGAGTACTTGGTAGAACAGGTTAAAGATGAGACTAACCAAGTTATAATGGACGATAAAGGAGCAGCAAACACACAGAATGAATACTTTACATCAGTGTGCATACTAGAAAGGTTAGATGACATCCCAACACCCACACAAATGTTTGAAGGAGGTGAAGAGAATGAATTAAGAAATATACCCACAATGTGCGACATAATCTGCAAGAGCATTGACAAATTAAAAGGCTCAAAAGCCCCAGGTGTGGATGGAATTCAATCAAAAATCATAAAGGAACCAACAGATGAACTATGCCTACCACTGAAACTGCTTATCAGAAAATCTCTGGACCAAGGGATAGTAACCATAACTTGGAAATATGCAAATGTCACCCCTATTAAAAAAATCAGCTGACAACTACTGTCCTATCAGCTTGGCATCATGCTTTTTTAATCTCAAGAAATGCAAGACTTTGCATGTGGGGCATAACAACCTACGTCACAACTACCAAATTAATAACATTACCTTGCAGTAGATAGATGAAGAAAAATACACTGGAGTCAATATCCACAATTCACTTTAAGTTGCACAACAGGTGGGAGCAGCAGTACCAAAAAGACCTAACCAATCCCTAGGACTTCAAGTAACAGTTGGTGTTGATTCAACTGCATGAATCTCTGGTGTGCCCTCAACTTGGATTATTGTATCCAAGCATGGAGACCTCATCTTCAGAAGGACATGGCTACTCTGGAGAAAGTACAGCACTAAGCGACAAAAATCATTCCAAAGCTAAGTAGACTCTCGTACCAGGAACGATTGAGTGCCTCGGGGCTAACACTGCAAGTCAGGCAAGGCGAGGCAGATCTCATCGAAACATTTAAAATACTTAACAATTTGGAGGATGTTGATCCAGACAATTTTCTCAAAAGGTCAGATGTAACACAAACAAGGATCAATGGTGTCAAACTCAACAAGCAACAATGTAGGACTGAAAACACATGTTTTTTTTCACCTACCGGGTTATAAACCCTTGGAAGCAACTACCCACCGAAGCTGTTCATGCCAAAACTCCATTAAATTTTAAAGTCCAGCTTGAAAAAAATCATCATGGCAAATGTCGGGACCTTTGACAAGCTGCCAGCTTCCTGTCTTCGTTGAGGCCATTAGTGTGTTAGTGGCTCACAGCTAAAATCCAGTAAATTCAGGTAAATACACTCTGGCTGCCTGTCCCCCTAAAAAGAGCACTTTCTTCCAAAAATCATGCTAACAAGTGTTCTAACATGGTTGTACAGTTTTGGAATCCTATACATGGGTTAACCTAATTGACAGTTGGGTCCAAGTTCAATATGGTGTGGAACAATTAATTCCATTCATCCATGCACTTCAAAACTTTGAACACATCTCCCTTGTGTGATACAAGGTGAGTGATACAAGCATAACAAGTGGGACCATCCCTTTTTGTCATATACATTAATGACAAAGATGAAAATATTACAAACCTCATCATCAAATTTACAGATGACTCGCAAATCAGTGGTAAAGTGGGAAAGCATAATGATATTGAAGTCTTACAGAGAGCTCTACATGAACTCCACAAATGGTCAGAAGACTGGCAAATGCTCTTTAATAACGACAAATGCAAGACCTTGCATGTGGGGCATAACAACCCAAGCCACAAATACCAAATTAATACCATTCCATTACAGCAGATTGATGACGAAAAGTTGCTACTCCATCACTCACTAAAAGTTGCACAACAGGTAGGAGCAGTAGTCAGAAAAGCAAACCAAACCCTTAGAGTAATCAATCGTATCTTTGACTTTAAGGAAAAAAAGGAATTGATTCAACTGTAAATATTCTGGTGCATCCACATTTGGACGACTGTATCCAGACATGGAGACCTCATCTTCATTAGGTCATAGCTGCTCTGGAGAAAGTGAACACTGGGCAACAAGTCATTCCTTAGCCAAGTCATGTCTCGTATCAGGAAGGGTTGAGGGCCACAGGCCTAACAACACTACAAACCTGGCATGACACAGCAGATTTCATTTAAACTTTTAAAATATTGTACTTAAAAAGTTGGATGATGTTGATCCTGACAATTTCTTCAAAAGGTCTGATGTAACACAAACAAGGAGCAACGTTTTAAAACTTGACAAACCTTAATGTAAACTTGACAAACCTTAATGTAGGTCTGAGTTCAGATGCTTTTTCACCCTCAGGGTTATAAGCCTATGGAACCACCTACACACCGAAGTCGTAAATGCCAAAACTAGTTAGGTTTTAAATTTCACCTAGACAGGATCATCAAGGCAAATGGGGGGGACCTTTGACAATCCGCCGGCTTCCTGTCCTCGTTGAGGCCACTAGTTTTAGTGGCCCTAAGTCAAGTTTGGGTAGATAAATATTTGCAGTAGCAATATTTCAATTACAAAATTAATTAATTGATTTTTTTGTTACAATTTGTCAATTGACATAGACAATTACAAAAGTTAGTGTTAACTCTTATGGGTTATCACTGAAGGATCATTAAAAATAATTCAATGTTTTATTACAATTTATTTTGTATTTGCATTGTCATCAATATTTTATATATGAGCTATTCTTTTATTGGACAGTGTACTTTTAATAATGAAATTCCCAATATTCAAGGACTGTATCATATACAGTAAAGTACACAGCTATGTATACTAGTGGTTGTGCAAGAATGTAT